>NC_142800.1:50272362-50333876 GCF_049724085.1 Artemia sp. Qi Xiang Cuo
TTGCATTTCAACGAAAGAAATTCAAAATGAACTTTGAAAAATCAGGAAAATTTAAATAAGATTAGGTAAACCAAACTCAAACACTATTGAAATATTCCAACTCTTGCATTTCTACAAAAGAAATTCGAAATGAACTTTGAAAAATCAAGAAACTGTAGCTGTGAAAATGTCAACAAATATCAAAAACTACTGAAATATTTAAACTCTTGAATTTCAACGATATAAATTCAAAATGAACTTTGAAAAATCAAGAAAATGTAGCTATCACAAGGTAAATCACAACCAAACACTACTGAAATATTCCAACTCTTGCATTTCAACGAATGAAATTCAAAAAGAACTTTGAAGAATCAAGAAAATGTAACTGTGATAAGGTAAACCACGACCAAACACTACTGAAATATTCCAACTCTTGCATTTCAATGAAAGAAATTCAAAATGAACTTTGAAAAATCAAGAAAATGTAACTGTGACAAGGTAAACCACAACATCACACTACTGAAATATTCCAACTCTTGCATTTCAATGAAAGAAATTCAAAATGAACTTTGAAAAATAAAGAAAATTTAACTGTGACAATGTAAACCACAACCAAACACTACTGAAATATTCCAACTCGTGCATTTCAAGGAAAGAAATTCAAAATAAACTTTGAAAAATCAGGAAAATGTAACTGTGACATGGTAAACCACAACCAAACACTAGTTAAATATTCCAACTCTTGCATTTCAATGAAAGAAAGTCAAAATAAACTTTGAAAAATCAGGAAAATGTAACTGTGACAAGGTAAACCACAACCAAACACTAGTGAAATATTCCAACTCTTGCATTTAAACGAAAGAAATTCAAAATAATCTGTGAAAATTAAGGGAATGTAACTGTGACATGGTAAACCACAACCAAACACTACTGAAATATTCCAACTCTTGCATTTCAACGAAAGAAATTCAAAATGAACTTTGAAAAATGAAGAGAATGTAACTGTGACAAGGTAAACCACGACCAAACACTAATGAAATATTCCAACTCTTGCATTTCAAAGAAAGAAAGTCAAAATGAACTTTGAAAAATTAAGTAAATGTAACTGTGACATGGTAAACCGCAACCAAACACTAGTGAAATATTCCAACTCATGCATTTCAATGAAAGAAATTCAAAATGAACTTTGAAAAATTAAGGGAATGTAACTGTGACAGGGTAAACCGTAACCAAACACTACTGAAATATTCAAACTCTTGCATTTCAACGAAAGAAATTCAAAATGAACTTTTAAAAATTAAGTGAATGTAACTGTGACAAGGTAAACCTCAACCAAACACTACTGAAATATTCCAACTCTTGCATTTCAACGAAAGAAATTCAAAATGAACTTTGAAAAATCAAGAAAATGTAACTGTGACAAGGTAAACCACTACCAAACACTACTGAAATATTCCAACTCTTGCATTTCAAAGAAAGAAATTCAAAATGAACTTTGAAAAATAAAGAAAATGTAACTGTGACAAGGTAAACCGCAACCAAAGACTACTGAAATATTCCAACTCTTGCATTTCAACGAAAGAAATTCAAAATGGACTATCAAAAATAAAGTGAATGTAACTGTGACATGGTAAACCGCAACCAAACACTACTGAAATATTCCAACTCTTGCATTTCAAAGAAAGAAATTAAAAATGAACTATGAAAAATCAAGAAAATGTAACTGTGACAAGGTAAACCGCAACCAAACACTACTGAAATATTACAACTCTTTCATTTCAACGAAAGAAATTCAAAATGGACTATCAAAAATTAAGGGGATGTAACTGTGACATGGTAAACCGCAACCAAACACTACTGAAATATTCCAACTCTTGCATTTCAACGAAAGAAATTCACAATGGACTATCAAAAATTAAGGGACTGTAACTGTGACAGGGTAAACTACAACATCACACTCCTGAAATAGTCCAACTCTTGCATTTCAACGAAAGAAAGTCAAAATTAACTCTGAAAAATTAAGGGAATGTAACTGTGACATGGTAAACGTCATCCTCACACTACTGAAATATTCCAACTCTTGCATTTCAACGAAAGAAATTCAAAATGAACTTTGAAAAATCAAGAAAATGTAACTGTGACAAGGTAAACCACAACCAAACACTACTGAAATATTCCAACTCTTGCATTTCAATGAAAGAAATTCAAAATGAACTTTGAAAAAATCAGACCTTTGGAGGGGGAGGGGGCGGGGGCAGGGGGTCGTTCTGTGTCTCAATGCACAAAAAAAGTATAAAAAATGGGGAGGGAATGGGGGGGGGGGAGGAGAGGGGAGGAGAAGAAAGAGGGAGGAGGAGGAGGGAGGAGGTGGGAGGAGGTGGGAGGAGGAGGAGGAGGAGGAGGTGGGAGGAGGAGGAGGAGGAGGAGGAGGAGGAGGAGGGAGGATGAGGAGGAGGGAGGAGGAGGAGGTGGGAGGAGGAGGAGGAGGGGGGCCGGGGAGGGCCTTTGGGGCACAGGGAGGGCCTTTGGGGCACAGGGAGGGCCTTTGGGTGTCTGGGTGACATTTGGGGACCGGTGGAGGGCCTTTGGGACCCCGTTGGTCCTGTGGGCGCTCGATGGGCCGTTGGGGGGCCCGGGGATGGCCATATTCCAACTCTTGCATTTCAATGAAAGAAATTCAAAATGAACTTTGAAAAATCAAGAAAATGTAACTGTGACAAGGTAAACCACAACCAAACACTACTGAAATATTCCAACTCTTGCATTTCAAAGAAAGAAATTCAAAATGAACTTTTAAAAATCAATAAAATGTAAATGTGACAAGGTAAACCACAACCAAACACTACTGAAATATTCCAACTCTTGCATTTCAGCGAAAGAAATTCAAAATGAACTTTGAAAAATCAAGAAAATGTAACTGTGACAAGGTAAACCACAACCAAACACTACTGAAATATTCCAACTCTTGCATTTCAACGAAAGAAATTCAAAATGAACTTTGAAAAATCAAGAAAATGTAACTGTGACAAGGTAAACCACAACCAAACACTACTGAAATATTCCAACTCTTTCATTTCAACGAAAGAAATTCAAAAGGAACTTTGAAAAATCAAGAAAATGTAACTGTGACAAGGTAAACCACAATCAAACACTACTGAACTATTCCAACTCTTGCATTTCAGCGAAAGAAATTCAAAATGAACTTTGAAAAATCAATAAAATGTAACTGTGACAAGGTAAACCACAACCAAAAACTACTTAAATATTTCAACTCTTGTATTTCAACGAAAGAAATTCAAAATGAACTTTGAAAAATCAAGAAAATGTAATTGTCACAAGGTAAACCACAACCAAACACTACTGAAATATTCCAACTCTTTCATTTCAACGAAAGAAATTCAAAATTAAATTGTAAAAATCAATAATATGTAACTGTCACAAGGTAAACCACAACCAAAAACTACTGAAATATTCCAACTCTTGCATTTCAACGAAAGAAATTCAAAATGAACTTTGCAAAATCATGAAAAATGTAACTGTGACAAGGTAAAACTGAGTCTCTCAATCCCTGTAAAGCTCTTTTAAAGGATACAAAAACTACTTATTTAACACAAAAAATTTCTTTTTTAATGACCACCACGTAAATAAAAAACCACACGGACTCAGGAAACTGAGTCTCTCAAAACCCTTAAATCTATTTTAATATATAAAAAAACTAATTATTTAACACAAAAATTTTGTTTTTAATGACAATAAAGTAAAGAAAAACCACACGGAATCAGGCAACTGAGTCTCTCAAACCCCTTATAGCTCTTTTAAAAGATACAAAAACTACTTATTTAACACAAAAATTTCGTCTTTAATGACCATCAAGTAAAGAAAAACCACACGGAATCCGGCAACTGAGTCTCTCAATCCCCGTAAAGCTCTTTTAAAATAAACAAAAACTACTTATTTAACACAAAAAATTAGTTTTTAATGAACAACAAGTAAAGGGAAACCACACAGAATCCGGCAACTGAGTCTCTCAATCCCCGTAAAGCTCTTTTAAAAGATACAAAAACTACTTATTTAACACAAAAAATCCGTTTTTAATGCCCACCCCGGAAAGAACAATAACCCGGTCTCAGGCCCCTGAGTCTCTCCATCCCTGTACAGATCTTATAAAAGATACAAAAACAACTTGTTTAAAACAAAAATTTCGTTTTTAATGACCACTAAGTAAAGGAAAACCACACGGAATTAGGCAACTGAGTCTCTCAAACCCTGTAAAGCTCTTTTAAAAGATACAAAAACTACATATTTAACACAAAAATTTCGATTTTAATGACCATCAAGTAAAGAAAAACCACACGGAATTAGGCAACTGAGTCTCTCAAACCCCGTAAAGCTCTTTTAAAAGATACAAAAACTACTTATTTAACACAAAAAATTCGTTTTAAATGACCAACACCTAAAGAAAAAACACAAGGAATACGGAAACTGAGTCTCTCAATCCCCGTAAAGCTCTTTTAAAAGATACAAAAACTACTTATTTAACACAAAAATTTTAATTTTAACGACCACTCAGCAAACGAAAACTCTTAAGAGATCGCTAATTGAGTTCCTCCTTCATAATCCAGCTCTTAAAAGATAAAAAAAACTTAAAATTAGTCCATCAATTAACTAATTTCTATACAATCAAGATAATGACAATCACATGTACTCAGGCAACTGAGTCTCTCAAACCCCTTAAAGCTCATTTAAAAGATACAAAAACTACTTATTTAACATAAAAATTTCGTTTTTTAATGACCATCAAGTAAAGAAAAATCACACGGAATTAGGCAACTGAGTCTCTCAAACACTGTAAAGCTCTTTTAAAAGATACAAAACATGACCAACAAGAAAAGAAAAATCACATGGAATCCGGAAACTGAGTCTCTCAATCCCCGTAAAGCTCTTTTAAAAGATACAAAAACTACTTATTTAAAACAAAAATTTAGTTTTTAATGACCATCAAGTAAAGAAAAATCACACGGAATTAGGCAACTGAGTCTCTCAATCCCTGTAAAGCTCTTTTAAAATATACAAAAACTACTTATTTAACACAAATTTCATTTTTAATGACCATCAAGTAAAGAAAAATCACACGGAATTAGGCAACTGAGTCTCTCAAACCCTGTAAAGCTCTTTTAAAAGATACAAAAACTACTTATTTAACACAAAAAATTCGTTTTTAATTACCATCAAGTAAAGCAAAAACACACGGAATTAGGCAACTGAGTCTCTCAAACCCCTTAAAGCTCTTTTAAAAGATACAAAAACTACTTATTTAACACAAAAATTTCGTTTTTAATGACCATCAAGTAAATAAAAATCACACGGAATTATGCAACTGAGTCTCTCAAACCCCTTAAAACTCTTTTAAAAGATATAAAAACTACTTATTTAACACAAAAATTTCGTTTTTAATGACCATCACGTAAAGAAAAATCACACGGAATAAGGCGACTGAGTCTCTCAAACCCCTTAAAGCTCTTTTAAAAGATATAAACACTACTTATTTTAACACAAAATACAATCAAGCAAATAACATGGGAATTCCTATACACGCAAGCAAATAATTGAGTTATTTTTACGTCACAATGTTTCAACTTAAAATCATTCTAATTATAGCATCCCATTTCTCATACTTTAATTACCTGTTACGATTTCTTAACCATCGGAAGTTTAACATCACACGTACTTAGGCAACTGAGTCTCTCAAACCCCTTAAAACTCTTTTAAAAGATATAAAAACTACTTATTTTAACACAAAATACAAGCAAGCAAATAACATGGGAATTCCTATACACGCAAGCAAATAACTGAGTTATTTTTACGTCACAATGTTTCAACTTAAAATCATTCTAATTATAGAATCCCATTTCTCATAATTTAATTACCTGTTACTCTTTATTAACAATCTGAAGTTTAACCAACGTAAATTAAGTTATAGACAATACTGGTTTAATCTCTTGGCAAAGAGTGTAATGACCTGTTTACCTAACAGAAAAACCTGTTTGGTACGGGGGCCTGCGCAAAATGGAACCTTGGTATATACTAATGCCAAAGCTCTTTGCTTTAGTTGTCCTTATTGGTCCAGTTTTACATGATGGTCCCGGCTGTAGATTTTTTAATTGTTCAGGTGGTGGGACAAAAACTTCTTTTTCATCCAACAAATAATCAATTATAACACTTGTAACTTTTTGTTTATTTGGTTCTTGTCTCGTTTGATAGTCCGGGTTGTTCATTTCCACCCATTATGAATTTAATTTGTTTACGCTGTTCTCTTGGCCTTATCATGTTTGATAGTTCAGGTGGTTCCAAAGAATCATTAATTGTATTCCCATCTCTATCATTTTCAATTTTTACTCGTTTTGATTCTCCCTATCGCTTATTATCTAACCCCATTTTCTTTCTTCTTCATTGTGGATTTTCATTACTTCAGACAATTTGCCGAAGCCCTTTGCTTATAGCTGCCCTTATTGGTCTAGTTTTACACGATCCTCCAGGCTGTAGATTTGTTAATTGTTCAGGTGGTGGGACAAAAACTTCTTTTTCTTTCAACAAATTATCGGTCATAACACTTGTAAATTTTTTGTTTTTTGGGTCTTGTCTCTTTTAATGGTCCAGGTTGTCGATTTTCATCCATTGTGAATTTAATGTAAATGCCCCTTGCTTTAGCTGCCCTTATTGTTTAGTCTTACATCATGGTCCAGGTTGTAGATTTGTTAATTGTTCAGGTGGTGGGATAACACCTCCTTTTTTTAATACGGAGATAGCAGTTTTATTTTATTTTTTTTGAGTCTACCCCTAGATAAGATTTTCATCCTGATATGTCTTTTCATTCTGTGTCATTTCAAAGATATTTGATTATTGAAGCAGGTCCGATTTCTAACACCGATTGTCAACTAAACTTCAAACTTTTAGTTTTCTTTTTTACACTTTTTGAGTTGTTGTAATCCCTTGTTCAAATATATACAAATATTTTTGTAATAACCAGTTTTTTGCTTTTTAAGCTATTTAATGTGAACTTATCTTCAATCTTCAATTTTTCCACATAAGTGTGACAAATGTGACAATGTCAATGCAATACTGATGTATACAAAAATGACGTCACTCACATGAATCTTTTTTTTCAAGATTAAGGCTTTTAAAGAATTCTCTCAAACTTCTGA
The DNA here is from genome assembly GCF_049724085.1 of Artemia sp. Qi Xiang Cuo. Taxonomy (NCBI): domain Eukaryota; kingdom Metazoa; phylum Arthropoda; class Branchiopoda; order Anostraca; family Artemiidae; genus Artemia; species Artemia sp. Qi Xiang Cuo. The sequence goes on from NC_142800.1 coordinate 50,279,544, forward strand.
CCTACCTAGATTGTGTTTTTTTTTTAGGCCAGAAAATTGCAGGATGCCAATTTTTCCGAAAAAATATGAATCCGTTTTCAAGAAAAAAAAAAAAAATAAATACATACACAATTATCGATCGCTTATAAAGATAGGATATATATATATATATATATATATATATATATATATATATATATATATATATATATATATATATATATATATATATATATATATATATATATATATATATATATATATATATATATATATATATATATATATATATATATATATATATATATATATATATATATATATATATATATATATATATATATATATATATATATATATATATATATATATATATATATATATATATATATATATATATATATATATATATATATATATATATGTACACTAAATTTCTTTCTGAAAATTAATACACTAAAATTTTCTGGTCCGAGAATACGATCTAGATAGGTTACGACTTTGAGAATTTTTTTTCAAACAGTTCGTGGTAACGAACTGTAAGTAAGGAACGACCCAGCTCAACAGTAACCGAAACTGTATAAAACGCATATTAATTTTGATACCAATAGATACATCAAAAGAATTGTGTGTTTATGCTGATTTTAAACATATAAGTATATACTTATATATAATTTCATCAAGTTTAATCTTACCGATCAAAGGTTACGAGCCTGATAAAATTTGTTTTATTTTCAAAAAAAAGGAGAAAACAACTCCTAAAAGTCATAGAATCTTATTATGTGGATTTATTTCATAACCACTCAATAAATAACCGAGTCAAACTCAAAACGAGCAGAAATTAACGTAAGTTGGGTGCAAAACCCCTATGCCTTCCCAAAGCTAGAACAAAATTTGCACTTTACTGAAAAAATATAAATGTTTTTACATTTATAACTTTAATAAATCAAATAATATTAACATTTTGATTACTAAATATCGGTATATGTATATTAAATTGACAAGGCAAATTCATTTGTATTTTTTCAGTAAAGTGCAAATATTGTTCAGGCCTTGGGAAGGCATAGGGGTTTTTCGCCCGACTTATGTTACTTTCTGCTCGTTTTGAGTTTGAATCGGTTATTTATTGTAATTTCTGTTCGTTTTGGGTTTCATTTATGTATCGATGCTGATTTGTGGTAGTTTCACGCTTGGTAGATTATTTGATTTTATATTTGCTCTTTTTTTGTTTAATGGAGGTCTTTACTTTTCTTTGAAAAACTTATTTTGTAAAAAAAAAGTTTTTTTTAATTAATTTCTGTTCGTTTTGTATTGACATAGTCTTTTCAGGGAAAAAGAAAATAATACTTTAAATCTTTTCGTTTTTTAAGACTTTATAGTTTGGCCTGCTATTTGTATGCTGGAGAAAATTTTTCAGCAATTTTTACCTACATACACCATTTTAAAAATCTGGACACAAATAGTACTGTTTAATTTTGTTTGATACCTCCTCTAGTTGGCCTGAAATGCAAAACTTGATACCATTCGCAAAAAAATATGTTTACTTTCTTTGATAGCTTGGATACACTTACACTATTTTGATTTGGTCAAATTTTAAGAGCAAAAGTTGCCCAGAAAGTTTGAACATAATACCCTCAGTCGTTCTTGGGATACAGCTGAGATGATTTATTGGTAATTAGAATTATCACAGTGAATTTTTATTTATTCTTAAGGAAACATTTTGTTTTTAAATATAATGGGCAAATGGGAGGGTGGGAGTGGAAGGGGGACTAGTTGCCCTCCAATCAGTTTCGACTATTGAAGAGGGCATCAGCCCTTTCTATTTTCAGTCGAATAAGCCCTTTTACTATAAAAATGTCAAGCCTTCCAATCACTTTCGACTATTAAAAAGGGCTTTAGGCCTTTCGATTTCCAATCGAATGAGCACTTTTGGAAACGACAACGCTTTCTATAAACACCTTATATGCCCCCAGGGCATAAATTACAACCCTTACCCTAAGGTCATTCTCAAAGACCTAATTTCCAGAACTTTCTACTACGTTGAACAAAATGACTATCTGAAAATTTTGATTGGATGTGTTTGGAGGAATGGTGGTTGTGAGAGGGAGGTTAGTTACGCTCCAATAACTTTCAACTATTACAAAGGGCACTATCCCTCTTAATTTCGAATTAAATGAGCCCCTTTTGAAGTTTTACGATAATTCTATCTATAAAATCGTATATGCCCCCAGGGCATAAACTACAACCTTTGCCCCTGGAGTTCTCCGGGGTTCGTCATCCTTAAATATATAATTTCAAGAATTTTCAACTATGTTGAACAAAATGGCTATCTCTAAACTTTGATTGAATGTTCTTGGGGAAATGGTGAGCGTAAGAGGGCGGTTAAACATTCTCCACTCACTTTCGACTATTAAAAAGGGCAATTTCAATTTCAAATCAAATGAGCCCATTTTGAAATTTCTATAACGACTTTCGATTTAAACTTTAATGCCCCCAAGGCATAACTTACAACCCTTGCACTGAGGGCTCTGAGGTGGTTATCATCCTAAAAGACCTAATTTCCAGAACTTTCAACTACTCTGAACAACATAGATGTATCAAAATTTTGATTGGGTGTGTTTGGGAAAATGGTGGGTGTGAGAGGAGCGTTAGTCTCTATCCAATCACTTTCAACTATTAAAAAGGCACTAGCCATTTCAATTTCCAATGGAATGAGCCCTTTTGAAGTTTCTACAACAGTGCTTTCAATAAAAACTTTATATGTCCCCAGGGCATAACTTACGACCCTTGCCCTGAGGCTGTGGGGGTAGGGGTTGTCATCATTAAAGACCTAATTTCCAAAACTTTCAGCTACGTTCAATAAAATTGTTATCGAAAAATTTTGATTGGATGTGTTTGGGAAAAAGGTGGGCGTGAGAGTGGGGGGGGGGGGGTAGTTGCCCTCAAATAATTTTCAACTATTAAAAAGGATACTAGCCCTTTGAATTTCAAATCGAATAAGCCCTTTTTCAAGTTTCTACGACAAAGATTTCAATACAAACCTTATATGCCCCCAGGGCATAACTTATAATCCCTGCACTGAGGGCTATGGGGGAGTGTCTGGGGAAAAGGTGGGCCTGAGAGGGGGGTTAGTTGCCCTCAAATCGCTTGCGATTATTAAAAAGGGTACTAGGCCTTTGAATTTCAAATCGAATGAGCCCTTTTTCAAGTTTCTACGACAAAGATTTCAGCAAAAAACCTTATCTTTATGTGTATCTGTGTGTATTATCTCTATGTGTGTCGTCTCTATGTGTGTCGTCTCTGTGTGTTTGTCCTCTGTGTGTGTGTGTGTCTCGTCTCTGTGTGTGTCGTCTCATTGTGTGTTTCGTCTCTATATGTCTGTTGCCTCTGTATGTGTGTCGTCTCTGGTTTATGTTAGGTTAGTTTAGGGGGGTTAATTGACCTCAAATCACTTTCGACTATTAAAAAGGGTACTAGCCCTTTGAAATTCAAATCGAATGAGCCCTTTTTCAAGTTTCTACAACAAAAGTTTCAATAAAAACCTTATATGCCCCGAGGGCATAAATTATAATCCTTGCCCTGAGGGTTTTGGGGAAGTGTCTTCCTCAAAAATATGTTTTCTATCAGTAAATCAACTACGTTGAACAAAATGGCTATCTCAAAATTTTTGTTGGATGTGTTTGGGGGAAGGACGGATGTAGGGGGGGGGGGTAGTTGTCCTCCAATCACTTTCGACCATTAAAATGGGCACTATCGCTTTGAATTTCAAATCGAATGAGCTTTTTTTGAAGTTTGTACGACAACGCCTTCTTTAAAAACCTTTGCCGTACTAGCCCTTTGAACTTCCAATTGAGTGAGCCTGTTTTGAAGTTTCTACGACAAAGCCTTGTACGAAAACCTTATAGCCTATGCCCCCAGGGCATAACTTAAAACCCTTGCCCTGAGGGTTGTGGGGGAGTGTCCTCCTCAAAAACAGATTTTCTATTTGGAAATCAACCACGCTTAACAAAATGGTTACCCCAAAATTCTTATGTGAGGTGTTTTGGGAGCAGATGGGCGTGGGGGGGGGGCTGGTTGCCCACCCACCATTTTGACTATAAAAACAGCACAAGTCACTCCAATTTTCAATCGAATGAGCCCTTTTCGAAGTTTATAAGACGACTGCTTCGATACGAAGTGCCCGGGTATGGAGAAAAAAACAACACATTGTGCCCACATCGTTCTTTACTTAGGCAGCGCTGGCGTGCTGCCTATGATAGTCTTTATCTAAGGATCTTGGAATTATTGCAGAGTTTTCAGTAGCACAGTAATTTCTTAAAATTTTCTCAACTTTAGTATTATTGCTGACAACCGTGTAAGAAGCAAACAACGTTATTTAGCTAGGAATATATCGTAATGTTATGACGCCATATAAATGATAATCAAACACTTCGTATCAACGAACTGTTAGTAAGAAGCAACCCAGATCAATAGTAACCGCAACTCTAAGAAATGGAATTTCGATACTAATAGATATATAAAAAGAATTACCTATTTATGCTGTTTTCGAATATATAAATTTCATTACGTTTAGTCTTTTCCATCAAAGGTTATGAACCTGAGAGGATATCAAAAAGAATTTGACATAATTCAATATCCGTCGGATAGAGCTTGCAGATATCAGGGTGACATTGCCAAGTTACCTGCTGCCCAATTTTTGGTTTTGAATGTTTACTCAGATTGTTATAGGTGACTTCAGCCATCATAATTTCCTTGTCAGATCTAGTTTTAGAGCATTTTTCAATAGTTGTCTCGTACTTTTCAGGACAGTTTGTTCTACTACACAGAGAATTTTTTGCCAAATATTCAGTAGAACTAAAAGGACTGTTTGAAACACAGTTAGAAATGGTTTTTTCTTGAGTTGGTGTTGCAGGGATTTGTTCTAAATCATTAGTCTTGCAAACAAATTTTCTAATAACACTAATAGGCTCGTTTTCGCCATAATTGAAAAACAGTGCTTTTCCTTCGCTGCTGATAGGTATGCTTGTAGATATATTTTTATTGCTGCTGCATAAACTGCAATTACTCCTTCCAAAATTAATATACGAATTTTCTAGGAAGTAAGCCTCCGTATATTCACTGTGTTGTCGAACATTTTACATTGCATATATTAACTGTTCCGCAGTTGCCAAGCCATACCTTGGAAGCTTTTCGTTAAACTGACAACATTTCTTTTGGATATTACTATGAAGCTTTGCCAAAGAATTTCTAGCCGACTTTTCAACAGCATCCGCTCTTTCAAAGAGAATTTTAATCTGTAATTTGAATACTTTTTGTTGTCACGATAAAACATGAGTAAAATGTTTCTCAATTTACAAAGATCAGCCTGCATTTTTGCCATCTTCTTGCATTTCTGAATGTAATTTTTCCCTTTGTCCTTATGCGATCTTCGGTACAACCTCGCAGAGAATTTAATTTTTTCATTATAGCTTTTGTCACCCCAGTATCTACCCATTATTCTGGTAGCAACTTTTTTCTTATGTTTGTTTCGGTAATCTTCATCATTATCATACCGTTCCTTACTCTTTTGTTTGGCTGTATCAATTTTCGCATGTCTGTAATCTTCATCATTGTGATAACACATCTTGCTGTTTTGTTTTGTTCTCTTAATTATTACTTCTCGATACGCCTTGTCAGTTGAATACCTTTGCTTTCCAAGATGTTGTCTCTGTTTTTTGTATAGTACTGTTTTTTTAAATTACGTATAATAACTCGCTTAGAAGGCATCTTATTACAAAACAAGAAATAATACTTTCATCTAATTAACACTTCTTATAACTCGTATCAGGTATCCATAACCTAAAAAAAAATAAAACTAATTTTTAAATTTTCAGGTATTTTGTTAGTTTGAATGAAAAGATTAAAATTATTTCTCAGATATCATAAATATTTTTGCAGTTTACATAATAACTTTAACGATTCTAAACTGAAAAATAAAATATATATTAAAAAATGTAATTTTTTGGTCTGAAAATACATAGTCAATCCCACATTGGGTAGTTAGAACCTAACCAAAAATAAAACTAATTTTAACATTTTAAGGTATTTTTCCAGCTTGTATTGAAATATTCAAACTATTGCTCGGATACCATGGATATTTTTGCAGTTTACACAAGCTGCAAAGAACGCACAGGCTGATCTTTGTAAACTGAGAAAAATTTTACGAATGTTTTACCGGGATTACGAAAAATATTCAAAATTAAAGATTAAAATTATCTCTGAAAGAATAGATTTTGTTGAAAAGTCAGCTAGAGATACTTTCGCAAAATTTCATACTAATATCCAAAAGAAATGTTGCATCTTTAGTGATAAGCTTCCAAGGTATGGACCGGCAACTGTGGAACAGTTTACAGATGTAATGGGAAATCTTATACATCACTGTGAATATATGGAGGCATAATTGTCCTTTACTTAGTTTCAGCTTAAATTCGATGATCGAGCCTTTATGTACTACATCCAACGACTATGACGTCATTGATCAATATTGTATATACAAAATTAAGTTTTTCGTGAAAAATAATTAATAAAAAAAATTAAGTGCAAAAGGCGCTAGATCTAGAGATTTCCTTTAAAATGAGCCATTGAACAACTCTCTGCGATGTTCCAGTGCCAAGCTATCTCTGGAAACAAAAGAAAGAAAAAAATATCCCGTTTCTGCAGAATAACGTGGTTAAAGTCAATTTTCTTGATTTTCAAGCCAATATATTTTCTTTGTTATTCAAGCCAAAGGGTGGTAAGTTTCCTTTATAAGGGTTTCGGACAAGGCGGTGCTAATGGTGTACTTTTTGTTTTGATCTGACTATTTTTCTAGGAGTTAGGGGTTTTATATTTCTTAACATTGGACGTGATCGTCTCTTACTAGGTTGCTAGCTACCGCTGCAACCCGGATAATTAATAAGCATAATTTTAGTTCCTATGAGCTAGCGTTCGTTCTTCATTATAATGTTTTGATCTGTATATTTTTTCAGAAGTTATGAAAAAACTCCAGGTTACTTTAGTTTTTGCTATGGGGCGTGATCGTCTCTTACTAGGTTGCTAGCTACCGCTGCAACCCGGATGAAATCTATTCTTTGTTAGATGTGAAATTAAAACAGAAAAAAGCCTATGGCTTTTTCTTAATTGGAATAGTAAGAAACGACCTGGCTACAAACTATGATTATGACATCATTGATCAATCTTTAACATGAAATGTTCTTTACTGTAATGGTTTGTTCTTTACTAGGTTTCAGCCATCTCTACAGTCGTGATACGGATGGACATTACATAATCCCTATTTATGTTTCAGTTAACATGGGCTAGGTGTCGTTCTTTATTGTATCTTACTAGGTTGCTAGCTACCGCTGCAACCCGGATCTCTTACTAGGTTGCTAGCTACCACTGCAACCCGGATTAAAATACAACCTTACCACGAACTGTTTGATTGCTTAAAAAACAAAAATCAAATGTCTTTGAAAAGACAGCAGTATGGAAAGACATCAAAAATACAGTTTTTAGTGGAAAAATTTATCCTGTTTTAGTTTGTTTTAGTTACAAAAGATTTTTAACCCAATTAATTTCCTTTAAAATGAGCCATTGAACAACTTTCTACGATGCTCCAGTGCAAAGCTATCTCTGGATAACAAGAAAGAAAAAAATATCCCGTTTAGGCAGAATGTTGTAGTAACTGCCACTTTTCTTGATTTTCAAGCCAATATATTTCCCTTACTGTTCAAGCCAAATGACAGAAAGTTTCCTATGCAGGGGTTTCGGACAAGGCGGTTCTAATGGTGTACTTTTTGTTTTGATCTGACTACTTTTTTAGGAACTATGGGTTTTTACATTTCTTAACATTGGACGTGATCGTCTCCTACTAGGTTGCTAGCTACCGCTGCAACCCAGATTGGACGTGATCGTCTGTTACTAGGCTGCTAGCTACCACTGCAACCCCGATAGTTCAATTACTATAGGCTATATTTCGTTCTTTTATATAAAACCGTGCTATCTGTCTCTCTCTCTCTCTCTCTCTCTCTCTCTCTCTCTCTCTCTCTCTCTCTCTCTCTCTCCCAGATCTCCCTCTTTCTCTGTCTCTCCATCCATCTCACTCTCTCTCTCTCTCTCTCTGTCTCTCTCTTTCTTTCTTTATCTCTTTCTCTCTCTCTTTGTCTCTCTATTTCTCTCTCTCTCTCTGTCTCTCTCTCTTTCTCTCTCTCTCTCTAAATTGTACAAGTCTGATCTATAACAGAGAATCGTTTTCATCTTATGATTTATGATTTTTCATGTTTTAGAACCTTCCTTTTGTATCAAGTCACTTTTAGCAAACCCGAAATAAAATTAATTTAAAATTTCTTAGGTCATTTCCTACTTTGTATTAAAACACTAAAGCTATTGCTCCGACACCGTAAATATTTTTGCAGTTTACATAATTATATAAAGGCCCAATATAGTTCATCATAAATGGTGTTTGTCAATACGGTATTTTTTATTTATGTAAAATGCAGTAATTTTTTTTTGGGGGGGGGGGTGTCACAAAAAAATTTATTTGTTAATTAAAACTAGAATAATTCCTGAAAATTTGTAATAAAATAATTTTATTAAATTGCAAACTGCAAAAATATTTATGATGTCTGAGCAGTAATTTTAATTTTTGAGTTCAAACCAGAAAAGTAACTGAAACTTTTAAATCTGAAAATGAAAAAACCTTCCACTTCAGTTCTTAATTTCTCAAAGATAAAACAAATTTAAAGTTCTGTTCCAAATTTTTCATAGAAGGTAGAAAAAAGTTATACATTGATCATGAATATTCGCCATGACGATAAGGAGCTACACTTTAATTCTGAGTTTTCTCGAAGAAGTGTAAAAATGTTCAAGTTCTCTTCTGGATTTTCATAAAGAAGAGAAATTTAGCTCAATTCTGAGTTTTACCAAAGAAAATGAAAAAAGCTTCCACTTCAGTTCTTAATTTCTCAAAGACATAAAGAATTTTAATTTCTGTTCTAAATTTTTCCATAGAAGATAGGAAAAGTCATACTATGATTGTTAATATTTTCCATGAAGATGAAAAGTTTCATTTTATTTCTAAATTTTCTTAATTTCAATTTCGATTTTTTTCAAAGAGATGAAAAATTTTAAGTTCTGTTCCAAATTTTTCGTAGAAGATGGAAAAAAGTTATACTTTGATCGTGAAAATTCGCCATGACGATAAGGAGCTACACTTTAATTCTGAGTTTTCTCGAAGAAGTGCAAAATATTCAAATTCTCTTATCAATTTTCTTATAGAAGAGAAAAAGTTAACTCAATTCTGAATTTTAACAAAGAAAATGAAAAAAAGCTTCCAATTCAGTTCTTAATTTCTCAAAAGGCATAAAAACTTTAAAGTTCTGTTCTAAAAATTTTTCCATAGAAGATCGGAAAATTTATACTATGATTGTATATATTTTCCATAAAAATAAAAAGTTTCACTTTAATTCTAAATTTTCTCAATGAAGTGGAGAAAAGTTCAAGTTCTCTTCAGAATTTTCTTAATGAAAAAGAAGTAAGTTACAGATCAATTCTAATTGTTTTTCATGAAAATAAAAAGGTTCCACTTCGATTCTGAATTATCTCAGAGATAAAAAAATTGAAAGTTCTGTTCTAAATAGTTACAGATCAATTCTAATTTTTACCATGAAAATAAAAAGGTTCTACTTCAGTTCTTTTTTTTCTCAAAGAGATGAAAAATTGAAAGATCTGTTCTAAATTTATGCGTAGAAGATAGAAAAAGTAATACCTTAGATGTGAATATTTTTCATGAAGATAAAAAGTTCCACTTTAATTCTAAATTTTATCAATGAAGTAAAGAAAAGTTCAAGTTCTCTTCTAATTTTTCCAAGAAAATAAAAAGGTTGCACTTCAGTTCTGGTTTTTCTCAAACAGATGAAAAATTTAAAGTTCTGTTCTAAATTTTACCGTAGACACTTCGATTCTTAATTTTTCCTCTAAGAAGAGAAAAGGTTGTTTTTTAATTCTATACATAGTGAGAGAGACATGCAAAGTCGACATAGCTTTAATTCATTTTTTAAGATTAATTTAGATTATGTTACTTGCGCGCACGTAACATTGTCTAAATTAAACTTAAAAATGAAATATAGCCATGTCGACTTTGAATGTCTCTCTCACTATGTATGCTTGCGGCTGTACCAAACTTACTCTATGCTTGCTCTTACATCGGAAGCGGCTTTCCCAGTGGTACTCCAAGGTAGGTTATCGAGACTATCTAGTTTATTACATGTATTAAATTAGTAATTTCCATCCATTGGACGGATAAAGACCGACATCATTTAAAAAAAAAGTAAAAATGAATTATTCGAGGAAAGTGTGCACACATGATAAAGTCATCTTTGCCTTGAATGCTGACAAAGAGATATATTTGAACTATGAAAAAAGTAGCAGTGGAGATCTTATTGGGAATTTATGCCTGCGTTGTCATGACAGTGAGGAGTTAAATTCCTTCGGAGTACCCATGAATTTCCATCATGCAAATGTTGGATATAAGAAAGTATCATTTCCAGAGAAGTTAGTACTCAAGGGGAATGCCAGCATAAAAATAAAAGTTGATGAAGAGGGACAACTTCTAGCTAATGGTTCTGGTAACATGTTAGTCGTTGATAGATCTTATCGTCATCTTTCCGGTGTAAGCATTTTAATGAAAGCAAAGGGAAATAGAAGACATGCATACTCCTGCACCAACATCATAAATCATATCTTGTCAACGTGCCAGAACTGTTACCTCCGTAAAAATAATGTGATAAATGACAATGAAATCGCAGTCAAAATAAAAGAGCATGGGCAGCCAATATCACTAATGAATGTCAAAATAAATTAACGGAGAATAAAGCATAAGTTAACATTATTACTACTAAAGATCATGTGGTCAATGAATTAAAAAATAGCAAGGATGGAATGTGTATTGAACCTGTGTTTGACATCCCATTAACAATTATATATGACTCAAAATGGAATAATGATTATTCTAGTGGTTATGAACTTAGAGAAATGAGTAACTCTAGTATTAAGAGAGGAACATGATGAATTATTTTATTGAGCAGATTCAAAATGTCCGAAGTTGTTAAATGTCATTAACAATGTATAATAATGTGAAACATACTTTTATATGAATATTCTACATGTCGTTATTTCAAAAAAAATATTTTATGCAATACTTTATTATATTGCTATTATTTTAGGATTAGAATGTTTATTAAAAAAGTCGGAGATTTTTTATTTTCTTTCGAGAAAATTAGAATTGGACAATAACTTTTTTCTTTTCTTTGAGAAAATTCAGAAGAGAGTTTGAATTTTTCTTCACTTCGTTGTGAAAACTCAGAATGAAAGTGGAACCTTTTCTCTTCTCTGGGAAAAAATCAGAAGAGAACTTGAACTTTTCTTAATTTCTTTGAGAAAATACAGAATTAAAGCAGAACTTTTCTGTTCTTGGAGGAAAAATTCAGAATCGAAGTATCTACGGTAAAATTTAGAACAGAACTTTAAATTTTTCATCACTTTGAGAAAAACCAGAACTGAAGTTGAACCTTTTTATTTTCTTGGAAAAATTAGAAGAGAACTTGAACTTTTCTTCACTTCATTGAGAAAAATTAGAATTAAAGTGGAACTTTTTATCTACATGGAAAATATTCAAATCTAAGAAATAACTTTTTCTATCTTCTCCGCAAAATTAGAACAGGTCTTTCAGTTTTTCATCTCTTTGAGAAAAAACAGAAGTGAAGTGGAACCTTTTTATTTTCATGGAAAAAATTAGAATTGATCTGTAACTTATTTCTTTTTCATTGAGAAAATTCTGAAGAGAACTTGAACTTTTCTTCACTTCATTGAGAAAATTTAGAATTAAAGTGATACTTTTTATTATCATCGAAAATATACACAATAATAGTATAAATTTTCCTATCTTCTATGGAAAAATTTAGAACATCACTTTAAATTTTTTATGCCTTTTCAGAAATTAAGAACTGAAGTGGAAACTTTTTTTTCATTTTCTTTGGTAAAATTCAGAATTGAGCTAACTTTTGCTCTTCTTTAAGAAAATTCAGAAGAGAACTTGAACAGTTTGCACTTCTTCGAGAAAACTCAGAATTAAAGTGTAGCTCCTTATCATCATGGCGAATATTCACGATCAAAGTATAACTTTTTCTATCTTCTACGAAAAATTTGGATCAGAACTTTAAATTTTTCATCTCTTTGAGAAAAATCGGAATTGAAATTAAGAAAATTTAGAATTAAAATGAAACTTTTTATCTTCATGGAAAATATTCACAATCATAGTTTAACTTTTTCCTAGCTTCTATGGTAAAATTTAGAACACAACTTCAAAATTTTTTATGTTTTTGAGAAATTAAGAACTGAGTGGAAGCTTTTTTCATTTTCTTTGGTAAAATTCAGAATTGAGTTACATTTCTCTTCCTTATGAAAATTCAGAAGAGAACTTGAACATTTTTACACTTCTTTGAGAAAACTCAAAATTAAAGTGTAGCTCCTTATCGTCATGGCAAATATTCATGATCAATGTATAACTTTTTTCTATCTTCTATGAAAAATTTGGAACAGAACTTTAAATGTTTTCATCTCTTTGAGAAAAATAGGAACTGAAGTTAAGAAAATTTAGAATTAAAGTGAAACTTTTTACCTTCATGGAAAATATTCACAATCATAGTATAACTTTTCCTATCTTCCACAGAAAAATTTAGAACAGAACTTTAAATTTTTTATGTCTTAGAGAAATTAAGAACTGAAGTGGAAGCTTTTTTTCATTTTCTTTGGCAAATTTCAGAATTGAGCTAACTTTTTCTCTTCTTTATGAAAATTCAGAAGATTTTGAAGATTATGCATTAAAGTAGAGCTCCTTATCTTCATGGTGAATATTCACGATCAACGTAGAACTTTTTTCTATCTTCTATGAAAAATTTGGAACAGAACTTAAGGTTTTCTTCACTTCTTTGAGAAAATATATAATTAAAGCTGAACTTTTTCTCTTCTTGGAGGAAAAATTAAGAATCGATGTATCTAGGGTAAAATTTAGAACAGAACTTTAAAATTTTTCATCTCTTTGAAAAAAATATGAAGTGAAATTATAAAAATTTAGAATTAGATTGAAACTTTTTATCTTAATGGAAAATATACACAATCATAGTATAACTTTTCCTCTCTTCCACGGATAAATTTAGAACAGAACTTTAAATTTTTATGTCATTTGAGAAATTAAGAACTGAAATGGAGCCTTTTTTTTCTTGAAAAAAATAGAATTAATCTGTAAGTTCTTGGTAATTCCGAATTGAGCTAACTTTTCAGAATCAATATATAACTTCTCTATCTTCTATGAACAATTTGGAACAGTACTTTAAATTTTTTCATCTCTTTGAGAAAAATCAGAACTGAAGCTGAACCTTTTCTTCGGAAAAAAAAGAATTGATCTGTTACTAATTTCTTTTTCATTGAGAAAGTTCAGAAGAGAACTTGAACTTTCCCCCACATCGTTGAGAAAATTTAGAATTAAAGTGGAACTTTTTATCTTCATGGAAAATATTCAAAGCTATGGTATAACTTTTTCTGTCTTCTATGGGAAAATTTAGAATAGAACTTGAAATTTTGTTATGTCTTTGGGGAATTAAGAACTGAAGTGGAATTTTTTTATTTTCTCTGGAGAAATTAGAATTGAAGTGTAAGTTATTTGGTAAAATTCAGAAATGAGCTAACTTTTCACGATCAGAGTATAACTTTTTATATCTTCTATGAAAAATTTGGAACAGTACTTTAAATTTTTTCATCTCTTTGAGAAAAATCTGAACTGAAGTTGAAAATTTTTAATTTTCTCTGGAAAAAATAGAATTGATCTGTAATTTGTTTCTTCTCACAGATAAAATTTGAATTAAAATGGAACTTTTTATCTTCATGGAAAATATTCACAATCATAGTATAACTTTTCCTTTCTTCAACGCTAAAATTTAGAAGAGAGCTTTAAATCTTTTTATGACTTTGGGGAAAATCTCATAATTAAAGTGGAGCCTCTTATCGTCATGTTGAAATATTCACGATTAATGTATAACTTTTTCTATCTTCTACAAAAAAACTGGAGGAGAACTTTAAATTTATGTCTTTGCGGAAAAATCTGAACTGAAGTGGAACCTTGCTTGATGTTGTTGTATGCAAAAAAGTCGTAAAGTAAAGTTGTGGGTGAAAATGATGAGTACTTCAACTTGTAAAATTGGTTTAGAAGGGATATTAAGAAAAGAACTTGTTCTGAAATAATATAATAAAGTTTTTTGAAAAGTATTGCTTGATGTTGGAGTATGCAAAAAGTCGTAAAGTATAGCTGTGGGTAAAAAGGATGAGTACTTCAACTTGTAAAATGGGTTTAGCAGGGATATTGGGAAAGGACCTTGTTCTGAAATAATATAATATAGCCGTTTCAAAAGTTTTGCTTGGTGTTGGGGTATTCAAAAAGCCATAAAGTAAAGTTGTTTGCGAAAAGTATGAGAACTTCATATTATAAGATTGGTTAAGTAGGGACATTAAGAAATGAACTTGTTCTGAAATAATATAATAAAGCCTTTTGAAAAGTGTTGCTTGGATCTGGGATATGCAAAAAGCCGTAAGGTAAAGTTGTGGGTGAAAATGATGAGTACTTCAACTTGTAAAACAAGTTTAGGAGGAATATTAAGAAAAGAGCTTGTTCTGAAAAGATATGAAAAATTCTTTTGAAAAGTATTGCTTGGTGTTTGGGTGTTCAAAAAGCTGTAAAGTTAAGTTTAGGGGAAAAATGATGAGCACTTCAAGTTGTAAAATAGGCTAAGGATGGAAAATACTCAGGAAACTTTTTCTGAAATAGTATAATATTGCCTTTTGATAAGTATGGCACGATTTTTGGGTATTTAAAAAGTCGTAAAGTATGATCAGGTGTGAAAGAGATGAGTACCTCAAATTATAAAATAAGCTTAAGAGGAAGATTAAGAAGAGAACTTGATCTGAAATGATAAATTTGGGGGGGGGGGGAGCCAAAAATTTGGGTGGCGGGGGGGGGCCTTCTGTGTCTCAAGCCCGCAAAAAGGTATTAAAAAAATATGGGGGGCCAAAAAGTTGGTAATATTTTCTGTTCGTTTAAAGTTTTGATGTTACTGCTGTTGCAGCTGAAAAACTTGTTTTCTTATATTTAATTTCTGATCTTTTTTTAAATAATGCTGGGAAGTCCGGTGTCCTCTTCATAGCAATGTCCCTTCCCCCATGAAAACTTCCTTCATGGAAAGATCCTCCCACATAACCCCCGACCAACCCAATCCCCCCCACTTCCAGAAAAAATCTCCCCTGAAAAAGTTTGTATGCTTCCAAACAACCAATACTATATGTTAAACATTGGGTAAAGTTCATAACTTTCAGCCCTCCCCCCGTGAACTTCGGGGTATTAAGTCATCCTAAAAGACATACTTATAATATCTTCGAACATGCTGAACAAAATGGCTATCTCAAAATTTTGATCGGGTGACTTTGGGAAAAAAGCGTGAGCGTGGGAGGGGGCCTAGTTGCCCTCCATTTTTTCGGCCACTTAAAAGGGGCAATAAAACTTTTAATTTCCATTCCAATGAGCCCTCCCACGATATTCTAGGCCCACTGGGTCGATACGATCACCCCTGGGAAAAAGAAAAAAAAATAAATAAACCCGCATCTGTGATCTTTCTTCTGGCAAAAAATGCAAAATTCCACATTTTTATAGATAAGAGCTTGAAACCTCTACAGTAGAGTTCTCTGATACGCTGAATATGATGGTGTGATTTTGATTAAGTTTTTATAACTTTTAGGGGGTCTTTCCTCTTTTTTCGAAAATCAGCAAAATTTTCTCAGGTGCGTAACTTTTGATGGGTAGGACTAAACTTGATGAAGCTTATACGTATATTTGAAATCAGCATTAAAATCTAATTCTTTTGATGTATCTATTTGTATCGAAATACCGTTTTCTAGTTTCGGTTACCATTGAGCCGGGTCGCTCCTTACTTACAGTTCGTTACCACGAACAGTTTGAAAATGTCAAGCCTTCCAATCACTTACGACTATTAAAAAGGGCACTAGGCCTTTCGATTTCCAATCGAATAAGCCCTTTTTGAAACGACAACGCTTTCTTTAAACACTTTATATGCCCCCAGGGCAGAAATTACAACCCTTACCCTAAGGGCTGTTAGGGTGGTTGTCATCCTCTAAGACCTAATTTCCAGAAATTTCAACTACATTAAACAAAATGGCTATCTCAAAATTTTGATTGGATGTGTTTAGGGAAATGGTGGGCGTGAGAGTGGCGGTAGTCGCTCTCCAATCACTTTCAACTATTAAAAATGGCACTAGCCCTTTCAATTACCAATCAAATGAGTCCTTTTGAAGTTTCTAATACAACAGTTTCAATTAAAACCTTATATGCCCCCAAGGCAAAGCTTACAACCCTTGCCCTGAGGGCTGGGGGTAGGGGGGGGTTGTCATTCTCAAAGACCTAATTTCCAGAACTTTATACTACGTTGAACAAAATGGCTATCTGAAAATTTTGATAGGATGTGTTTGGGGGAATGGTGAGCGTGAGAGAGGGTTAGTTACCCTCCAGTCACTTTCGACTATTAAAAAGGGCACTAGCCCTCTTAATTTCAAATTGAATGAGCCCTTTTGAAGTTTCTATGACAACGCTTAAAAAAAACCTTATATGCCCCCAGGGCATAACTTACAACCCTTGCCCTGAGGGCTCTGGGGGGGCGTGTCATCCTTAGATATTTAATTTTCCAAAACGTTCAACTACGTTGAATAAAATGGCTATCTAAAAATTTTCATTGGATGTGTTTGGGGAAAAGGTGGGCGTGAGCGGGGGTTGGTTGCCCTCAAATCAATTTCGACTATTAAAAAGGGAACTAGCCCTTTGAATTTCCAATCGAACGATCCCTGTTTCAAGCGTCTACGCCAAAAATTTCAATAAAAGCCCTATATATCCCCAGGGCATAAATTATAAACCTTGTCCTGAAGACTGTGGTGGGATTGTCCTGCTCAAAGGTATAATTTCCTGAACTTTAAACTGCCTGGAACAAAATGGATATCTAAAAATTTTGAATTTGATGTGTTTGGGGAAATGGTGGGCGTGCAAGGGGTGTTAGTTGCCTTCCAATCACTTTCGACTATTAAAAAGGGCACTAGCCATGTCAATTTCCAATCGAATGAGCCCTTTTTGAAGTTTCTACGACAACGCGTTCTAGAAAAACCTTATATGCCTCCAGGGCATAACTTACAACCCTTGACCTGAAAGATGTGGGGGGTTGTCATCCTCAAAGACCTAATTTCCAGAACTTTAAACTACGTTGAATAAAATGGTTATTTCAAAATTTTGATTGGACGTGTTTGGGGAAAAGCTGGGCATGAGAGGGGGTAAGTTGCCCTCAAATCACTGTCGACTATTAAAAAGGGCACTAGCCCTTTGAATTTTCAATCGAATGAGCCTTTTTTTAAGTTTCTACGACACCGCCTTCTATAAAAACCTTATAGGCCCCAGGGCATAACTTAAAACCCTTGCCCTGATTGCTGCAGGGTAGTGTCCTCCTCAAAAACATAATTTCTGTCTGGGAATCAACTACGCTGGCTATCTCAAAATTTTGATCGGATGTGTTTCGGGAAATGGTGGGCGTGGAAGGGGTATTAGTTGCTTTCCAATCACTTTCGACAATTAAAAAGGGCACAAGCCATTCCAATTTTCATTTGAATGAACCCTTTTTGAAGTTTTGAATCGAAGTGCCCTGCTCTAAAGGGAAAAAATAATAAATAATACATTGCGCCAACATCGTTCTTATATGCCTTCAGGGCATAACTGAATACCCTTGCCCTGAGGGTTATGCGGGAGTGTCCTCAAAAACATATTTTCTATCTGGAAATCAAGTACGCTGAACAAAATGGCTATCTCAAAATGTCGATTGGATGTGTTTGGGGGAATGATGGGCGTGGGGGAGGGCTATTTACCCTCCAATCAATTTCGACTATTAAAAAGGGCACTAGCCACTCCAATTTCCAATCGAATGAGCCCTTTTCGAAGTTTCTACGGCAACTCCATCGATACGAAGTGCCCTGGTATGGACAAAAAAGAAAAAATAATAATACACTGTGCCAACATCGTTCTTTATTTAGGCAGCGCGATCGCGCTGCCTATGATTCCAAATAGATTAATATCAATAAATATCAATTTATATCAATTTTGATTTAATAAATTGATTATATCAATTTATATCAATTTTGAATATCAATTTTGACCTGACTTTGCCAGAAAATTAGGAGACAGCTAATTGACTTGGGACTTATGTAAGCTATATGAGCAGTGAGGATGCAGAACAGGACGAAAATGATAATCTTGGTATTTAAGGCTCCCTTTTAAAGAATATTAACAGAACAGGTTTTTTGGGGGCTTTTTTCAGTTTCAAAGTATTGTAAATACAAAAGTTATCAGTAAGAAGCCTGCTATCAATCCCCGCGGGAAATCAATATTCAGTAGCTGTAATCACTTTTTGATGTAGCTTTTCTATCGCATTTCAGGGGGTCTTTAGCTCTCCAGTTTTGTGTAACTGTCCGGTCATATTTTAGGTTTGCTAAGCACCATTTGTTCTTGTTTCTATGTGGCATACAGCAACATTCCGGAGGCTCATCTTAGAAACTCGTCCGGGCTACGCATGTCAAAGTTTAACCCACTTCTCCACTTCTTCACTGTAAGTGAAAAAGTTCCTTCTTTAGTTACAAGCTTACCACGGAAAAACTTATTGGGTCAAAGCATGCTAAGAGCAGATAATTCATCAAAAGAGGGTTCTACAATATTGTACAGAGATAGCCGTTGTTAATGTGCCTTTCATATCAACTTTTCAGAAGGGTACTCTCTGCATGGCGTACGCACCTTTTTTAAAGTCCTGTCATTACTTTTTTCGGCTATACGTATACCCCTATTAAACCTTCTACACAAAATTCTTTTTTTGCTTTTTCGTTATGTCAATACTTGTCGTTTCGACTACACCAAGATAGATAAGGGAGTCAAGAGCAGAATTGCCACACTGTTCGATTCTTCTTTAACTCACACTTTCTAGCTTATATTTTATCCGCCCCTCCCTACAACCCCATAATTGATAAAAAGATGGAAATTCAATTTTTCTGACATTCCAAGATTTTAACGGGGCTTCCTCTATTACTATATTGCAGGCAATCTTAGACCGCAAATCCTATTCGTTTTCCTTTTTACTAGTCATTAGCTTCTTTTTTTTTTCTTTTTTTTTACAATTCCTGCACTTAAATTCAGTTTAGACTTAAAAACAGTTTAGATTTTCAGCTTCGTCTACATTCCTACATCAAACATTTTTCTTCTTTTATGCCCTTTAACATTCTTTTTAAGGGTCTCCCCTATCACTCGATTTTCTGACACGTTTAGACCGCTAATTCTATTCGTTTTTTTTCTTTTAATAGTCATTAAACTTATCCTTCTTTTTTTTACCAATTCCTACAGTTAAGTTGAAATATCTTATATTTTCAGCTTTCTTTACATTCCGACATCAAACATTTTCTTCTTTTATTTCTCTATAACATTTTTTTTTTTTTGGGGGGGGGGGGTATCTCCCATCGCTCTATTTCAGACACTTCTAGACCACAAACTCTATTCATTTTTCTTTTAGTACTCATTAAACTTGATCTTTTTTCTTTTTTTTTAACTTCCAACGCTTAAATTCATGCGCCTTAGATTTTCAGCTTTGTCTACATTCCTACACCAAGCATTTTTCTACTTTTATTGCTCTTTAACATCGTTTTTTGGGGGCCTTCCCCATCGCTCTATTTCGGACCTAGGAGGCCTCCACCATGACTTTTGGACCACATAAAGAGTCCGCTCTTTCTTTGACATTTTCAGACCTAAAGCCCCCCCCCCATTACACTTTTTCAGGGACTTCTGACACTTTCTAGCTTACATGGTCCAATTTTACGAGTTCGTCTTAGTGCGCTAACCCATCCAGGTTCTTAGGTCTGGACCGTTATTTAATTTTTTTTTCTTTAAATATAAGATTTTTGTAAATCTGGACACTTATTATTTTAAAACCCTCTCTTGGGACCTGGCTCTTCAGGGACTTGGAACCCACAAAAACTTCAATTCTTCTTTAACTCACCCTTTCTGGGATAATTCCAAGAACATTGTATGAAAGATAGAGGATATACGGACTTTGGCATTTTGGAAGTCGTAGCCCTGAATTGTCAAGTCCTGTCGGATCTAAAACTTGAACATTTATTTCTTTAAAACACTCGCTAAAACTTAAACCTTAAAAATATCCTTTGGTAAAATTTAAGCTAGAAAGTGTGAGTTAAAGAAGTGTCGAACAGTATGACGGCCCCAAGTCTCAGAAGGACCAGGGGCTGAAAAGTGGGATATAGTGAGCTCCCCTTAAAAAATATCAAATCTTAAATAAGGGAAATAATTGGTTAGAGTTTAATAAAGTGGAAACAGAAAAACCTTAAAAAATTGATATTCGGTAAAACTTATGCTAGAAAGTGTGAGTTTAAAGAAGAATTGAACAGTGTGTCGATCCCAAATCTCAGAAGAGCCAGGGTCAAAGAGAGGGTTTATATGCAATAAGTGTTCAGGTTTTAGATCCGAAAGGATTAGAAAATTCAGGGTTACGACTTCCAAAAATGCCAAATTGTCCGTATATCCATCCCCTTTAATTCAATGCACTGTGTCCGAATGTCACCTATCTCTCAATACAATTTCCTCGGAACTACCCCATAAAGTGTGAGTTAAACAAGAATCGAAGTTAATTTGAGCCCCAAATCCCTGAAGAGCCAGGTACCAAGAGAGTGTTTTAAAGAAATAAGGGTCCAGGTCTAAAAAAAACCTTATATTAAAGAAAAAATGAAACCACGGCCTAAACCTCAGAGCCTGGATAGGTTAGTGCGCTAAGAAGAACTCGCAAAACCCGACCGTGTAAGCTAGAAAATATCAAAAGTCCCTGAGATACTGTGATGTGGCCAATAGATCTGGCAATATAAAAGAATAAGAGGATTTGTTCTGCCATCCAAAAGTCATGGTTTAGGGCTCCTATGTCGGAAATAGAGCGAAGGAGGAGCCCCCCCCCGAAATTTTTTTTTTAAAGAGCAATAAAAGAAGAAAAATGCTTTATGTGGGAATGTAGACAAAGCTGAAAATCTAAGGTGCATGAATTTAAGTGTTTGAATTTAAAAAAAAAGAAAAAAGATCAAGTTTAATGAGTATCAAAAGAAAAACGAATAGGGTTTGTGGTCTAGAAGTGTCTGAAATATAGCGATGGGAGAGACCCCCCCCCCCCCAAAAAAAAAATGTTAAAAAGAATAAATTGAATGACCGTAAAATGAAAAACAAATAGGACTTGCGGTCTAAAAGTGTCTGAAATAGAGCTATGTGGGAAGCCCCTCGAAAAACAATGTTAAAGAGCAATAAAAGAGGAAAAATCTTTGATGTAGGTATGTAGAGAAAGCCGAAAATCTATGATGCATGTAGTTACTATAAGAATTTGTAAAAAACAAAAAACAAAAACAAAACAAGTTTAATGACTATTGAAAGAAAAACGAATAGGATTTGTGCCCTAACTGTGTCTGAAATAGAGCGATGGAGGAGGCTCCCGAAAAAGCAATGTTAAAGAGCAATAAAAGAAGAGAAATGGTTGATGTGGGAATGTAGACAAAGCTGAAAATCTAAGGTTCATGAATCTAAGAGTAGAACTTTGTAAAAAAAAAAAGAAGCTAATGACCATTAAAATGAATAACGAATAGGATTTGCGGTTTATAAGTGCCTATGATAGAGTAATGGAGGAAGCCCCCTTAAAATCTTGGAATGTCAGAAAAATCGAATTTCTATCTCTTGTATATTTCCATCTCTTGTATATGTAAAAATAAATGTCGCTGTATGTCACATAGATAGAAGAAAAAATGGTTCGTAGCGATCCTGAAATGTGGTTTGCAAGCTACACCATACCGGGAAAGCTAAAGACCGTCTAAAATGCAATAGGAAAGCTGCAACAAAAAGTGATTGCAGCTGCTGGATAGCGATTTTCCGCCGGGATTGATAGTAGGCTTCCTATTGTTAACCTTTGGCGTAAAAGCTAAGTGTGAATTAAAACGATTATGATAGTGAAAATGAATGGAAATCAAATATATAAAATAATTTGTGAAAGTAGAGAAGAACATTAGAATTTGAAGATACCATTTGCCGATGTTAGCTATAATAGTGTGGGCTGGCGGGTTGAATGCTCTTGACCAAAGTTTGGTGAAGGTTTCAAGTATGTTTGTTCCACCAAAATAAGAAAGCAAGTTTAAATAAGGTGTTCAAGGAATGTTGGGGCTAGTCGAAGCTCATTTTAGTTATAAACTATTATATATAGTGAAGAGGATATCTGAAAGATAATCTAAAGTCCATAGTAGACGAGTAAATTCAAAAACATTTTAAAGGGAACTCAAAATTTTTGCATGTACCATTTAATAGTGAATTTTGCCTTATATTTGCCTCTCAGTAATCTCAGAAAAATAATCAGCACTAGAAAGTTTTGGTGGCCAGCAGCCGTTGACCGTATCGGCTACGCACCGAAGCCTTTGCGCCGGCACTGCGCTTGAATATTATCGGCGGCGCGCCACCATTCTTTGGCACGACTTCGGGGACTACCCATTTGGAATTTATACAGATTTAAGGAAACTGAAGTCATTAAACAAATTTTACATGAATAGCTAATATAATATACAAAAACTCATGTCATAACTATTACAATTTTTCTGCTGCGCTACTGAGAAATATTTTGAGCTTCTTATGAGAAAGTACATTTCATTATTTTTGCTTCTTAGACTTCAATATTTTATGACAATTCAGACCATGTAAACAAAGTAAAGTCCAAAGAAGATAACAAAGTAAATAACAAAGTAAATTCCAAAGAAGATATAAAACTTAGTTATATTTGCAATATTAATTCATTTCAAATTTTTAACTTAAACTAAATGAATATGGTTGCGCCGAACGAGAGACAAAAAAGAAGAGACAATAGCAAGTCCTCAAGGTAAAAGCATGTCCGATCGTCTCGGACTGTATTTTCAAATTCCTATAGATTTCTTTATTTATTAAACTTTTACTGTTAAGACCAATCGAAATAATATTTACCATTTCTTAATCAGCTTCGAGCGGCAATTTTTCTCCCTAGAAAATTTTTATTTCAAGATACTTTTTTAAACTTTCAGTTACTATGGGCCGTGGTTTGCTCTTTCATATGTTTTTAAAGGGGCAAAGAGGGGCTGTACTAAAAAGGAGAGATTTTAAACCTTGGCTTGTTCCTTTTTGACCGTCTAGTTTTATATGGTTCCCTTTTCATGTTTCCCAGTATTTATGCTCCAGAAATTGCACCAAAAAACGCCATTTTTGATGCCATATGGTACTTTATGATGGAGTTATTAAGCCGAACTTACAAAAAGCAGGTAGATGTATTCAAGCGCTTTAAAATGAGTCATTAAAAATGTCGCTTTGCGTGATACTTGTGCTAATAAGGCCCGCACGATTTATGAAACTTACTAGGAAGATGGGAGAAAGAGTATACAAGAGGATGGATTTTAAACACCCATATTTAAAGTTTTCAACCATGGAAATTATGACAGTACCCTTTTCATGCGTCTTATCCTTTCCACTCCAGATGTGGTGCTAAAAAGCGCCATTTCTGGTGCAGTATGGCACTTCATGACAACGTTCTCAAGACTAATTTTAAAACGTACGCACATATGAAAATGAGCTTTTGAATTAGACGACAAACGGCTTTGTAAGTCCTTGGGCCAAGAGGACTTATCTAAAAAAAAAATATTTGGAAACTTCAGAGGGTGGCTATTCGATTGGGAATTGTGAGTTCTAGGGCCTTTTTTAAAAAGTCAAAAGTAATTGGAGACAAACCAGCCCCTTTCCTAGGATATCTGATCAGAATTTTGACATTTCTATTATGTTCAGAATAGTTGAAAATATCAATTAATATGCTTCCAAGGATGACCAAGGAGCTCAAAAAGCGCCGAATTTTCCCCATTGGCCTGTAACTTACATGAAACCTGGGCTAAGGGCACCCTAATGCAGAAAGAAAAATAGACAAAAAAAAAACTGATTTCCCTCAAAATGCAGCCTAAAAAAGGTTAAAAAAAACTAATTCCAATGCAAAGGGCTGTTTGGAAACATGGGAGGGGGATCATTGTATTGATTAAATAAAAAAAACAAGTTTTTTTTTAACTGAAAGTAGGGAGCAACATTAAAACTTCAAACGAAAAAAAATTATTCCGTATATGAAAGGGGCTGTCCCCTCCTCAACGTCTTGCTCTTTACGCTAAAGTTTTCTATATTGTTAAAAAAAAATAGAGTTATAAGAAAGATTCAAACTTTAGCGTAAAGGGCGAGGTGTTGAGGAAGGGACAGCCCCTTTCATATACGGAATAATTTCGGTTAGTTTTAATTTTTAATGTCGCTCCTTACTTTGTTAAAAAACTTGTTTTTTTATTCAATTTCTGAACATTTTTAAATTAAAGCAGGTTTTGATTTTGGCTCACCGTACATAAATAATTTAAAACGAATTTTGCCTATCAATTTTACTTTTTTTGGCTAAATGGATTTCTCGAAAGTTGTTTAATTTTATTTACGAACGTTTTTATTAGAAATAAATATACATAACTTACGAATTAACTTACGTAATGAACTTCTATATTCGTAAGATTTTATTACTTATGTTAGGGAGGTTCGCCCCCCTAGTCAATACCTCGCTCTTTAAGCTAAAGTTCGATTTTTTTCCCCCAATTCTTTAAGAATGGCCCCTTAAACACAAAGGTCATTAATTAGAATAAATAGCTCTTATGAAAGTACTAAAAAAAACCTTAGCGTAAAGAGCGAAGTATTGACTTGGGGGTGAACCCAATCATATACTTAATAGTTTTTGTTCGTTTTAAGTTTTGATGTTGAAAAGTTTTCAGTTGAAAAGTTTTTCAGTTAAAAACCTGTTTTTTTATTTAATTTCTGATCGTTTTTTAAATAATGCCTGGAAATCTGGCGCCCCTTCATAGCAATGTTCCTTCCCCCATGGAAAATTCCTCCATGGATAGATCCTCTCACGTAACTCCCGATCCCCGACCTCTCCCCAGTACCAGAAAAATTCCCCCTGAAAACGTCTGTATACTTCCCAGTAACCAATACTGTATGTAAACAGTGGGCAAAGTTCATAACTTGCAGCCATTCCCCCGGGAACTATGGAGGATTAAGTCATCCTTAAAGACATAGTTATTATATTTTTAGACCCTGCTAGACAAAATGGCTATCTCAAAATTTTGATCGGGGACTTAGGGGAAAAAGAGCGCGGGAGGGGACCTAGTTGCCCTCCATTTTTTTGGCCACTTAAAAAAGGCACTAGAACATTTAACTTCCGTTTGAATGAGCCCTCCCACGATATTTTAGGACCATTGGGTCGATACGATCACCCCTGAAAAAAAAATAATTATAAAAAAACACACATCCGTGATCTTTCTTCTGGTAAAAAAAAAAAAAAATTCCACATTTTTCCAGATAGGAGCTTGAAACCTCTACAATAGGGTTTTCTGATACGCTGAATCTGATGGTGCGATTTTCATTAAGGTTCTATGATTTTTAGGGGGTGTTTCTCCCTATTTTCGAAAATAAGGCAAATTTTCTCAGGCGCGTTACTTTTTATGAGTAAGATTAAACCAATCATGAAACTTATATATTTGAAATCAGCATATAAATTTGATTCTTTTGATGTATCTATTGGTATTAAAATTCCTTTTTTTTAGAGTTTCGGTTACTATTGAGCCGAGTCGCTCCTTACTTACAGTTAATTACCACGAACTGTTTGAAAATTCTTGTGTCCTTCTTAAAGGTAAACAGCTACTGGAGGGCAATCGGTCTCCCTCTCGGTTACTTTTCAGACATATCACCCTCAGAGCCCAAATGTTAAACTTCATTTTAACTTGAACCCTCAGAAACATAAAAAAGAACTAAAATAAAACAAAGATGTAATATTGTTCCCCTTTTGAGAATTTTTAATTCCTTATGTCAAACTATGATAGACTAGATAAATAGGGTCTATTCTAAGATCCTTATAATTATAAGAATGAAGTCATTATTCTTATATTCTAGTTTTAAGTCATCTATGAGGCTAAAAGTTAGCAAGGCTTACTCAAAACTGTTAAATATAGAATTATTTAAATTATAGTTACGTCAAGACTTGAATATTGTGTATTTATAAAGATATCAATCGATTTCAAAATCTAAAATGCATATATGAACAACAAATACAATACCAGCAATAAACACGAGGACGTTATTTTACCACCTGTAAAATAGAAATATTTACACACTTTATCATGCGAGATAATTCATCATATATTTCTGCAACCATTTCGGTAATGTTATAAATGTTTATACAATTATGGCAAAACAAGTTCCTTGATTTAAACTAGTTATGTTTATTCTCTTTAACTTAACAAACTAAGAAACAAGCCAAACCAAATGCCAAAAAAAGACGCTAGACAAGAATTCCTTCAATTTGTGATCGACTTGCAAAGTTTCTCTTCGTCCGATTTCACTGCATTTTATTTTAAGATTCAAATGCTTAGAGTTTTTGAAAGAAATACTCTAAAAAAATTTGTTTTAAAACAAAGTCACAATTTTAACTTTTTTTAAAGAATATTCTAAATTTATATAATATTACGGAAACTGCCACTTTAGATATGAGACTCGCCCTAATAACCCCCGGAGAGGGCAAATTCACCCCTAAAATATATGTCTTTACCCTTCTCTATGTAGCAGCTCGAAACTGAAAAGAAGATGTTTTAGTTTTAGCCTACTGCTTGGTTTATTAAATGCTCAATTGCCACACAGTGGCGTCAATTTTGGGGGGATTGGTCCCCCATATTTTTTTTATACTCCCTCCCTAGAATAAAAAAGGGTATTTTCATTGAAGAATGTCTTTTTTGTAAACTCATTGGGAAATTTCAAAATACGACACATTTTGTCCCCCCCCCCCTCCCTCCTAAATTTTTGTGAATTGACTCTACTGTTGCCATATTTTACTACGGACGTAATGTGAGCGTTTTTCAAGACTAAGAGAAAAATTGTACCTCAAGTTCAATATACAGTTAAAAATGTTTTCTCCTTTGTTATAGCTAATATTCATTTGGAAGGCTATAAACTTGGCTAATACTATCGTTATTTAGAGTTTCAAAAGTTAAAGAACTGGCAATATTTTTACACGTTTTATTTCTATTTGTTTAATCTATGTAGGAGAGAATTTAATGGTATCTCGGACACTGTCTTTGATTTTTTTTTGTGTTTCTTAAATATGAAAGTCATTTTCAAATAAATAAACTCATTTCTATTGTTGCCATAGAAGCCAAAATACGTATCTATCTGTCTTTCTGTAAATTTGCCTGGAAAAAGTGATAAATAACTAACAAAACAAAGCTATTATGCAAGAGTAAATAGAACGACATAAAGCAAAATGTAGTATCTTCAAATTGCGCTTTGCAAGTAGTGTAGGCCCAATCTATTCAAGCAGGCCCATAGCAGAAGGTTCAAGCAGGCCCCAGTTTCAAGCAGGCCCATAAGGCGTAGAGCTCTTAACCCCTCGCACCTGTTTCTAGCCGTCAGCTGACAAGATTCCAAAAATGCCCTATTTCTAGGTAAAATTCCCTGGTTTTTTCCTCCCTATACATGTTAAGACGCCCATTTTATAGGAAAATCGTGCCTAAATATTTCTCCCCAGGTGAAGCCATTTTATTGGTAAAGAGTCAGTTTCTTTCTGGAAGTGGGACTGTCAACATCATAATGGATGCTTATACATTATTGAACATTGAAAGTCTTAATGAAACGGGGCCTAGAGTACCTAAAGTAGCAGTGGAAATTACAAGGGGTTGTCAACTAACCCTAGAATGGGACAAAATGTATGCTGGATATGTTATAACATTAAGAAAATTCAAGTCGGAAGAACGATTAGGCTTTACGGCTAAAGTGCATATAGTGCAAATACAGAGACTACAAGACGGATTAAATATGCTGGCGAAATATATTGAAGAGAACAATTTATAGAAAACGGTTAGTCTGTATTTGGTAGTGAGAGTATTAAAATGGCTAGATTTGAGAATCAGAAAATCTTACGTAATCTAGTACAACTGAAAAAATGGTTAATTTTAGACGTTGGCTTTCTGGAACTATCTCTTCAAAGAAAAATATTTTCTCAAGAAATGTTTAACGGTATAATGGGAGCCCATTCCCCATCTTTGGACTATTGTATGAAACTGTGTCGTCGTGG
Source organism: Artemia sp. Qi Xiang Cuo (assembly GCF_049724085.1). Classification (NCBI taxonomy): domain Eukaryota; kingdom Metazoa; phylum Arthropoda; class Branchiopoda; order Anostraca; family Artemiidae; genus Artemia; species Artemia sp. Qi Xiang Cuo. Next base: position 50,307,914 of record NC_142800.1, read on the forward strand.
ATCCCATGGTTTTGCTCAATTCATAGATATATTAATAAGAAAAAAAAATATTGTGGTTTTGCTCTTATCCCCTACAATCTACAAAGACGGCCATTTTGTACGAAATCTTGTCTAAACACATTTTGTGACGCCCCTAGGAAACATTTTTATTGATCCCGAGGCAGTTTCTTTTTGGAAGTGAGACAGTCAACATCGAAAAAAGGTTTTACACATAGCCATTATGCTTGTATACATTGGACAGCTGGTCATCCTTTGAGAATTGTACTTTTGCTGATGATTATAATGGAAAGTGTAAATTATGCAATCCATGTGAATTGTATAGAGGTTATGCAGTGCAAATTAAAGACTGAAATTCATGTCTTGAAGAGATTTGTGACTGTCATAATAGAGGATTCTTATACTCCAACTGCCACTATGATAAATGTGATCAATGGGAAAATACTTACCCTGGCATGATTGCGAAAAACCCTAAGCGTGAGTTCAGTTTATTTTTAAGGGACTGGTATCGTCGTGGCTTTAAATTGTTTTGGGAAGAAGAACCTGGTCTACGCTTGAATTGCTGGAATAATAAAAGAGTTTGGTTCTTACGACATCGCTGTGAAAATACTGGCTACTTTGATTATAAACCTACAGACTTTTATATGGCTGATTCAGAAAGTGATTCTTCATACGAGAATTTTGTATGTGACATTGCTTCAAATACACAAATTGAAACACGTTAATTTTATAATATGAATCAGAGTAGTATTATTGACTTTGCAAAGAGATTTAATAAAAATGAAGTTATACTATATTGTAGAAAATGTGACCCTGACTATGCATGTCAAGATGAATACAAGCTGAATCCAGATGAACTGTTACCCCTTATCGTTTCTGTTGATTACCTATACGCAGAAGAAGAAATCTAAAAAAAGGACACAGTGTTTTTTGTATATTAATTAAAAAAACTTTCCGAAAAATAAATTTTTCAAAGAAAAGTAAAGGCCATTTTAAACTTAAGCTCAGAATATAAAAATACCTGTTAAAGTTAAAATTAAAAACGACCAGAAATTAATATTAAAGAATAAATGAAACCTAAAACGAACAGAAATTAAATAAACAGTCATAGCAAAAAACATACAACAAGTAATAATATAAATGAATAAATAGATCTTAAAGTAGTAATGATTAGATTGAATATAAAAATCAAGATTAAAACGAAAAAAAAATTCCTATTAAAGTATAAATGAATCTTAAAACGAACAGAAATTAGATAAACAATCAATGCAAACAATAATATAATAGATATTAATGTAACTTAATAAATAAATCTTAAAACGAGTAAAACTTAAATGGAATATGCAAATCTAGCTTGAAACGAACAAAAATCACTACAAAACAAGAGTTTGGGTATTACCTCCTTCTCTCACTGTAAAAGTCTAAAACCTACTACGTCATTGGCGCTTTACTGAAACTCAATTTTATGACAAATACTTTCTTTTGTACTTAATATTGAAAAAAAACATTAAAATTATAGTAACATGTTGAACTGATGAGCTTTCAGCAATTAATATCATTATACATCAAATATACAGTTTAATTTATTAGCTCTTTTTAAACATGTTCAAGACGAATATAGTTTCACAACAAACAAATGTTTGAAAACTGCCTCCTTCCTTAACTGTAAATAAAAACCAAAAGCCTACAGCGTCATTGGCGCTTAACTGAAAATAAATTATTTTACAAGTATTTTCTTTTCTAGTTCTTACAGCATTGAAAATAAAAATGAAATTACAGTGAAATAAATTCTTGAACTGGTGGATCTTTCAACAATTAATATCATTATACATCAAATATTCAATTTGATGTTGTTTATACTTTCCAAGACTTCTTAAGACGCATACAGTTTTCAAGACGCATGGCCACTTTTCTTGAAAAACTTATTTTTCGGAAAGTTTTTTTTAATTAATTTTTGTTCGTTTTTGATTGCAAAAAGTTTCAAGTTTTTAAAAATTCCTTATTTCAAAATCAAACTATAAAAAAAAATCAAATGTTTATTATACTGGTAAGCCACAATGCCACCAGTATTGGTGTGGTAAGGTACGGGTGTCACCACGTATTGGTGCAAAAATGGCGGTCCACCACTTACTAGAGGGGAAAACCCCTAGTGGCGCCAAATACTATAGTGGGATCCCCGCGCTTACCACAACGGTTCTGTAAATATAGGGTTTGTTAGTACCCAATTTACAGTATACCCTGCCCCAGGGTATGATAACGTGATCGAGCGGTCAAATGGCCAAATTCTAAGGCCAAGGATGTACCCAACCCGGGTCCCCACTATAAATCTCTAACTCTCTCCTTGGAGGTAACCAACTCCCCTGTAAATATAATAATGACGGTATATCATAACTCTGTTCCTACCCTGTCCGGGTTTCTGGAAAAATAGTACACAGTTGTAGAAAATATCTTACTTGTAATCTTCCAAATGTCACATATAACAAAAAGAATAGGCTTGTCCAGACTGGGTCTAAATATAGACTAGCTCAAAAATTCGTTCTGTACAACAACTTTTCATAGGGATGGACCTTTGCTTGGCCTAGCCAATCCTCTCAATCCCCATTCAAAATCCATTCTACTTTTTCTTAACTTTATCTTTCAATGGCTCAGACCCGGAAGTCCAAAATAGAATTTAGTTCAAAGCTTACTTATTGGGAAAGAATCTAGCTTAGCGACCAGAATTAAACTTAGGATTAAAAATTATCTTGTTGGCAAACATGTTTATATAAAAGAAAATGAGCAAAGTATCTGACAAGAAAGGAAGCAAGCGTTGGAAACCCAACACCTCCCCCCGTAAGATAAACGACCACCCATGCACCACGCTTGTCCCCCTGTACAAATACAATACTTAACTTCCACATCGTCAAACTTTTTTATCTTCTATTCTCCCTACTTTTGTAAATCTTCACTGCAGCTAACCGTTGGCTTATGGCTTCACAACTATACCATCCCCTTGTTTTGTTCCATTGCCATTCCGTATTTCTGTCCAAGCAATCAAAGCTATTGTCTGTCATCAAGCTTGGGATTTCAAAGTAGGAAGAATCCATGAGATTTGTGGAACTTAATCTTGCACAGCAAAATAAAAAATTTCTCGCTCTCACGAAATTTACATTTGAGAGGAGCAGAGAATGAGTTTCTGGCACATACGATGATGCCAGCCATCATGAAAAATTGGTTGCACTAGCCTCTTAATATCCATCGGTGGAAACAACCCCACATCGCAATAAAAAAGTAAATTGCCCCTTGGCATAATTTCATATAATCCAAGGCCGAAAATACAAAGGCCTATGAAAACGATACGGGTACTAAAAGTTTGAGTGAATCACTAATCAGTTCACTCTGGGTCCCTCCCCTGGGATGATCAAATGAAGAATATGATACTAATTGAAGATGAAATTTGGATACATCTCCCACTGAATACAATTTGCCGGAAATAATTGTCGGTTCCCATGAAGAGTAAAAATTATGAATAGGGTTACAGGACAAAGGTTTGGGTGAAATGTGAAGTGACTGGGAGAGAGTATCCCCCAAGGACTCCAGATCAGAGAGGCAAAACCTCGGTAAAGGGATCACAACCTGTCCGCCAGTTGTGCATTAAGGAAAAAGGCTATCTTTCGCGACTTCCCGCAGGAGATCTTCCCCAAGGGATTCCTCCCCCTCATAAAGGATCGACATATCTTTTGACTTGATAATACTAATTCAGATTGCTTCCCAAGTTTTTCCAATCCGACTCGACATTCAGTATCTCCCAACTTTCCCCCAACCCGTTGTAGGTCGTTCATCTCTATTTTGTAACCATCTTGTTTTATTCCCCATGGGCCTTGGACCTCTTTATCCTCCTATTATTTATGTTATCAAGGCACAGTCCATCCTACTTTTTTTATTTATGTTATCAAGGCACAGCCCATCCAACTTTTTATTTCTCGCCACTGCAGGCTGAATCTTCAACTGTTGTCTCTTTTTTACACTTCTCTTTTCATCTCTACTTTTCTCAACTTTGTCATTCACCCAAATAATAAATCATCGTTAAATCTTATTCGGACTCCAGTGTCCACCCTCTTGCATTATTTCATTGTAGCTCCGTTTAATATCTCTTTTCTCCCTCTTAGTTTTCTTTTCTTTTGTAGTAGCATTAAATAAATCGTCATGAAATCTGAATTGGACTCAAGTGTCTATCTTTGACTACCTTTCTTTATTGTAGTTCCGCTTTGCATATTTTTTCTCTTTTTTAGTTTTCTTTACTTTTACCGCAGAAACAAATATTTTGTTATCGAATGGGAACTGAACTCCGACATTTTGTTTTTCATATTGTACTAAAATTTCACGAACTTTACGAGGAAAAGCACGTACAATGAATTTCGTCTCCTTTTTCTCTGGTACAATCAGTGTCTCATTTTGTCAAATTTTTTTTGGCGTCTCGTACTCATTAAAGGTGTTTCCATTTTCTGGAAATCTCAAGTTTTCCATTTTCTGGAAATTTCCTCAAAAAATCATTTTCGCGCATCTTATTTTTAATATTTTGTGGTCTTTTTACTTCTGCATCCCATTTTTGTGGATTATCAACATTTCGAACACGCTTATCAAGCATTTTGTTTTTTTGACAGGGCGGCACAGCCTCCCAATTTTTTTTATGGGCCGGTCCAGCTCCCCCCCGTAGTCAACGAAGTTGTATGTTTTTCCTTCTTAGCATTTAATATCTGGTAATTTTCATTTTCTTGAGATTGATTTTTAGACAAAATATTATGGCTATCTGACAACCTAGAAGTTAGTTGTGATAAAATCTCACTTTCTGGAATTCCCCAGTGGGCTTCTATTACGCCTATCATGGTTCTTTTAAACTCTTGGTGATATCATTCTTCTTTCCCTCTAGCTATTTTATCATTCTCCTTTTTTCGTTCTCTGGTTATTCTATCAGCCTCTTCCTATTTTTTCTCTAGCTATTCTGATATTCTCTCTTTCTTTTCTATTTTCCTTCTTTTTTCGTTATCTGGCTATTCTCTCTTCCTTCGTAAAATTTAATATTTGTTGTGTCGTATCTATTTGAGTACTTTTTCGCGAGCCCCTGCTGGAATATGAGCTTCTGCTACTCCTGCTATTCGGACTACTTTGATTCCTTCTGTCATTACATCTTCCTAATTCATTTTCTGAACCCATTCGTTCCATATCTGTATTGTTTATTACCCGCAACACCCCTTCATTTTGCAGAGTATCTGAGGGATGACTTCGTTTGGTCTTTTTACAAATGATTTCTTACTTTTTTATGTCGTACCCTCTCATTTTACCGTGTGTACTCCTTTCCGCTTATATTATCTCTTGATCAATTAGTCAATCTTGGCGAGTTCAACAACTGGCACACGCAAAAATTATGATACGCAATCGCTATTATGAATTATCAGCTCCGTGTAATGATAGTCAACAATTTTTCAAATAGCCGGAATATCTAGACTTCATTAGGGAATAACGACTTCTTTCGCAGCAAGCAATTTTACGCGAGTGAAATATATCTCCGAAAAATGAATTAACAGGGGTTGGAAGAGAAAGCAAAATGAAAAAACCTCGTGAATATTCCACTAGTGAATTAGCTCGACAAAACTCAAACAGGGGAACTACCCTGTAAAACAAATAACGTATCCTCCCTGGATACTCGTACTCCAAATGCAGTCTTCACTTAGGCTGATTAATCAATAGGATAGATTCCTCCTACCTTCCTTCTCAAATGTGCGCACCAAACTGCCAAATCCTCCTAATTTGCCGTCTTCAATAATCTTTTAACCTTCGTCACTGAAGATTATATAAGTCCGCCAGTTCACTCAAATAATAACCCAACTTTCAACGTTTTCTTATCTGTCCTTAAACCCTGTAATACTTTCCAATACGGAGATTTCCCCACTGTAAACTCAAACTCAATTAATTTCACGTTATTCTCTTTTATTTTAGTCTAACAAGGCACAACCGATTATAGACCTTCATATTTCTATTAATTGATTCCGCATTTTTTTTCTTTTTATATGTAATCACAATAGGCTACTCTGTAGGCTAAATTAACTTTTCTCTTCGAAAACTCGGAATTCTTTTACTATCAGTGCTGTTGATAGCTCCTTTTCTTGCTGCCACCAGTATTATACTGGTGAGCCACAATGCCACCAGTATTGGTGTGGCAAGGTACGAGTGTCACTACTTAGTGGTGCAAAAATGGTGATAAACCACTTAATGGAGGGAAAAACCCCTGACTGTGCCAAATACTATAGTTGGATCCCCGCACTTACCACATAGGTTCTGTAAATATCGGGTTTGTCAGTACCCAATTTATAGTATACCCTGCCCCAGGGTATGATAACGTGATCGAGTGGTCAAATGGCCACTTTCTAAGGTCAAGTGTACCCACCCCGGGTCCCCACTAAAAATCTCTAACTATCTCCTTGGAGGTAACGAACCTCCCTGTCAATATAATAATGACGGTATCTCGTAACTCTGTTCCTACCCTGTCTGGGTTCCTGGAAAAATAGTACACAGTTGTAGAAAATATCTTACTTGTAATCTTCCAAAGGTCATATATAAAAAAAAGAATAGGCTTCCCGAACAGGGTCTAAATTTAGACTAACTGAAAAATTCGTTCTGTACAGCAACTTTTCATAGGGGTGGACCTATGCTTGGCCTAGCCAATCCTCTCAATCCCCATTCAAAATCCATTCTACTTTTTCTTAACTTTATCTTCCAATAGCTCAGACCAGGAAGTCTAAAATAGAATTTAGTTCAAAGCTTACTTATTGCGAAAGAATCTAGCTTAGCAACCAGAATTCAACTTAGGATAAAAAATTATCTTATAGGCAATTATAATTACAGAAAAGAAAATGGGTCATTTATCTGAAAAGAAAAGAAACAGGGGTGGAACCCCAACAATGTTCATCAACTGGTATCAAAGTAACAATATCAAGATGAAAAAATGGGTTGTGAGGGGTTGTGTCGACACCAGAGTTTTTGTTATCTGACCTTTGAATTATTTAAAAAAAATGGCTCTCTCAAAGTTCTTATCAGATGGGTTTGAGGAAAATAGGGTGTGGAGAGGGGGGCTAGTTTCCCTCCGATCTCTTTACAACGCCCGCAATACTTACAACGCCTGCCCCGGGCCCTGGGGGAGTTGAGGCAACACAGGAGTTTTTCTTATTTGACCTTTGATCTATTTCTAACGAAATGGCCATACGTAAGGAGTTTTTGGTATCTGATCTTTGAACTATTTTTAACAAAATGGCTACCCCAAATTTTTTATCAGATGTATTGGGAGAACAAGGGTTTGGGGAGGGGCTTGTTGCCCTCCTATCACTTTTGATTCTTAAGAAGAGCAGTAGAATTTTCGATTTCCAATCGAATGAGCCCCCTTTGAAGTTTATACTTAGCAACCCGAATTCAACTTAGGATTAAAATTATCTTATAGGCAAATATAATTACAGAAAAGAAAATGGGTCATTTATCTGAAAAGAAAATAAATAGGGGTGGAACCCCAACAATGTTCATCCACGTATCAAAACTGGTATCAAAGTAACAATATCAAGGTGAAAAAATGGGTTTGTGTCAACCTCGGAGTTTTTGTTATCTGATGTTTGAACTATTTTTAACAAAATGGCTATCTCAAAATTTTTATCGTATGGGTTTGGGGAAAAATGGCATGGAGGGGGACTAACTAACCTTTAGTCTCTTTTGACTCTTTACAAGTGAACTAGAACTTTTTATTTTTAAACAAATGAGCCCTCTCTGAAGTTAATACAAGCATCCCTTCTATAAGAATCATATATATCCCCAGAGTATAATTTACAACGCCTGTCCCTGGGCCTTGGGGTGTTTTGTTGACCCCAGAGTTTTAATATCTAATGGTTGAACTATTTCTAACAATATGGTCACCTCAAGTTTTTATCGGATGGGTTTATCCATCCGATAAACCCAAAAGCCAGGAGGGCGGAAGGGGCTAGTTGACCTCTGATCTTTTTTCACTCTGAGAAAATGAACTACAACTTTTAATTTCCAATAGAATGAACCCTCTCTGAAGTTTATACGAACATCCATTTCATAAGAACCACATACGGCCCGAGGACATAATTTACAATGCCTGCCCCCCGGCCCTGAGGGGTTGTGTCGACACCGAAGTTTTTGTTATCTGACCTTTGAACTATTAGAAAAAATGGCTGTCTCTAGTTGCCCTCCGATCTCTTTACAACGCCTGCAATACTTACAACGCCTGCCCCGGGTCCTGGGGGAGTTTTGTCAACACAGGAGTTTTTCTTATCTGACCTTTGAACTATTTTTAACGAAATGGCCATGCGTAAAGGAGTTTCTGCTATATGATCTTTGAACTATTTTTAACAAAATGGCTACCCCAAATTTTTTATCAGATGTATTTGGAGAAAAAGGGCTTGGGGAGGGGCTTGTTGCCCTCTGATCACTTTTGATTCTTAAAAAGAGCAGTAGAATTTTCGATTTCCAATCGAATGAGCCCCCTTTGAAGTTTATACGACGACCCATTCTATATGAAGTGCCTGTGGGTAAAAAAATTTAATGGAATGTGGGGGGAGGCTAGCTACCCTCCAATCACTTTTGACTCTTAAAAAGTGAAGCACAAATTTTAATTTCCAATGAAATGAGCCCTCTATGAAGTTTATACGAGCATCCCTTCCATAACAACCATATATTCCTTCATGGCTTAAATTACAACGCTCACCTCCGGACTCTATGGGGTTGTGCCGACACCGGAGTTTTTTGTTACCAGAACTTCGAACTATTTTTACTAGCACTTCTATCTCAACATTTTCACCTGATGCATTTAGGGCGTGGAGGGAGGTTGGGGCTAGTTGCCCCCCGATCTCTTTTGACTCTTAAAAAGTGAACGAAAACTTTCAATTTCCAATCAAATGAGCCCTCTCCAAAATTTATATGAGCATCCCTTCCATAAGAACTATATATGACCCTAGAGCATTACTCATAACGCCTGTCTCCGGGTCCTGGGGCGTTGTGTTGACACAGGAATTATTCTTATCTGACCTTTGAACTGTTTTTAATGAAATGGCTATAAAAATTTCATCGGATGAGCTTGGGGAAAAAAGGGTGTGTGAAATGGCTATTATAAAAATTTTATCGGATGAGCTTAGGGAAAATGGTCTGTGCTTTAAAAAAGGGGGGGGGGCTAGTTGCCCTTGGGTATCTTTTGACTCTTAAAAAGTGAACTAGGGCTTTCAATTTCCAATCAAATGAGCCTTCTCTGAAGTTTATACGAGCATCCCTTTCATAAGAACTATATACGCCCCCAGGACAACACTTACAAGGCCTATCCAGCGGGTCCTGAGGGGAGTTTTGCTATCTAATTTTTGAACAATTTCCAAAAAACTGGCTATCTCAAAATTTGTAACGGATGGGTTTGGGGAAAAAAAGGGGAGGGGGGCTAGTTGCCCTCTCTTGACTCTTGAAAAGTGAACTAAAACTTTCAATTTCTAATCAAATGAGCCCTCTGAAGTTTATACGAGCATCCCTTTTATAAGAACCATACATGCCCTTTGGGCATAATTTAGAACGCCTTCCCCTGGGTCCTGGGGGGTCGTATTGACACCGGAGTTTTTCTTATCCGACCTTTGAACTATTTTTAACAAAATATATGTCTCAAAATTTTCATCAAACGGGTTTGGAAAAAGAAGGCGTAGGGGGGCTGCTCGGATCTGCTCAGGTCTGCTCGGATCTGGTAGCTACCGTCGGATCTTTTTTGACTATTAAAAAGTGAGCTCGAACTGTCAATTACCAATCAAATGAGCTCTATCTGTAGTTTATACAAGCATCCATTTCATAAGAACCATATACGCCCAAGGGAATAACTTACAACGCCTGCCCCCGGGCCCTGGGGGGTTGTGACGACACCTGAGTTTTGTTATCTGACTTTTGAGCAATTTTTAACTTAATGGCTATCTAAAAAAAATATATATTGGATGCATTTGGGGAAAAGGGGGTTGGGGGGAGGCTAGTTGCCCTCCAAGCTCTTTTGAATCTAAAAAACTGAACTAGAACTTTCAATTTCCAATCAAATGAGCCCTCTCTGAAGTTTTTACGAGCATCCCTTAAATAAGAACCATATATTTCCCCATTTCATAATTTACAGCGCCTCCCCTCGGACCCTGGGGGGCTGTGTCGACCCCGGAGTTTTCATTATATGGTCTTTGAACTGTTTTTTTTTTAAAAGGCTATCTCAAAGCTCTTATCGGAAGCGTTTGAGGAAAAAAGGCGTGGAGGGATGGGGGCTAGGTGCCCTCCAATCTCTTTTGTCTCTTAACAAGTGAACTAGAACTTTCAATTTCCAATCAAATGAGCCCTCTTTGAAGTTTATACGAGCATCCCTTCCATAAGACCCATATATGCCCCCCGGGCATAATTTACAAGGCCTGCATCCGAGCCCTGGGGAGTCGTGTCGACACCGGAATTTTTTTTTATGTGATGTTTGAACTTTTTTTAACAAAATAGCCATCTCAAAATTTTCATCGGATGCATTTGAGAAAAAAGGGTTGGGGGGGCTGGTTACCCCCCAATATCTTTTGACGCTTAAAAACTGAACTAGAACTTTTAATTTCCAATCAAATGAGCCCTCTCTGAAGTTTATACGAGTATTTCTTCAATAAGAACCATATATGAACCCCCCCAGGGCATGACTTATAACCGTTGCCCTAAAGACTGTGGGGGGAGTGTCCTACTCAAACATATAATTTCCAGAACGTTTAACTACGTTGAACAAATGGCTATATCAAAATTTTGATTGGATGTGTTTGGGGAAATGGTGGGCGTGGAAGGGGTGTTAGTTGCCTTCCAATCACTTTCGACTATTAAAAAGGGAACTAGCCATTTAAATTTCCAATCGAATGACCCCTTTCTGAAGTGTTTACGACAACACTTTCTATAAAAACCTTATATGCCCACAGGGCATAACTAACAACCCTTACCCTGAGGGCTGTGGGGGGTTGTTATCCTCAAAGACCTAATTTCCTAAATTTTCAACTACATTGAACAAAATAGCTATCTCAAAATTTTGAGTGCATATATTTGAGGAAAAGGTGGGCGTGAGAGGGGGATTAGTTGCCCTCCAATCACTTTCTACTATTAAAAAGGGCACTAACCCTTTGAATTTCCAATCGAATGAGCCTTTTTTGAAGTTTTTACGGCAACACTTTCTATAAAAAACTTATATACCCCCCGGGCATAACTTACAACCCTTGCCCTGAGCGTTGTGGAGGAGTGTCCTCCTCAAAAACATATTTTCTACCTCGAAATCAACGACGCTGAACAAAATGGCTATCTCAAAACTTTGATTGAATATGTTTGGGGGAATGATGGGCATGGGGGGGACTAGTTGCCCTCCAATCACTTTCGACTAATAAAAAGGGCATTAGAACTCTCGATTTCCAATAGAATGAGCCCCCTTTGAAGTTTCTACAACGAACCCTTCCATATGAAGTGCCTCTGGGAAAAAAAATAATAAATAATCAGAGGCAACGCTATAGCGTTGCCTATAGTGAAGGCCATACGGCTCTAATTATTATTGATTATTATTTTTTTCCCAGAGGCACTTCATATGGAAGGGGTCGTCGTTGAACTCATTCGATTGGAAATCGAGAGTTCTAGTGCCCTTTTTAATAGTCAAAAGTGATTGGAGGCAAACTAGCCCCTCCCCCACGACCATCATTCTCCCAAACACATCCAATAAAAATTTTGAGACAACCATTTTGTCCAGCGTAGTTGAAGCGCCAATGACGCACTAGGTTTTAGACTTTTACAGTGAGAGAAGGAGGTCATACCCAAACTCTTGTTTATAGTGATTTTTGTTCGTTTGAAGCTCGATTTGCATTTTCAATATAAGTTTCACTCGTTTTAAGATTTATTTATTAATTTACGTTAATATCTATTTTATGTTTGTTTGTATTGATTGTTTATTTAATATCTGTTCGTTTTAAGTTTCATTTAAACTTCAATAGGAAGATATTTTTTTTCGGTTTAACCTTGATTTTTATATTCAATCTAAGCATTAATCGCCTTAAGATCTATTTATTCATTTGTATTATTACTTGTTGTATGTTTTGCTATGATTGTTTAGTTAATTTCTATTCGTTTTGGGTTTCATTTATTCTTTAATAGTAATTTCTGGTCGTTTTGAGTTTGAATTTCAAAAGGTAATTGTATCTGCTGAGCTTAAGTTTAAAATGGCCTTTACTTGTCTTTGAAAAACTTATTTTTCGGAAAGTTTTTTTTTCTAATTAATAATAATAAAAACATTGGAACAGTATGAACTTTACTATAGGCAACTATATAGCGTTGCCTCTGATATACAACTTTTATTAATAAGAAAATCAACGTACATTTTTAAGGCATTTGACTTTTAGGGCACCGGAATTTATATTATAGAGATAAGAAAGCGTATTTTCAACAAGAAAGTCGTTCAATCGAGGATTGTTGCCATAAATCTTGAGGAATTCCATGTAAGTGTGTCAGCGACTCCGAAAAATAAAATATAATAGGGCATGAAAATCGCAGCTTTTCGTTGATAGATCTTGTACCCGCTTCCGATTTTGAATAATAGATTTTCCACTCTGCTCAAGAAAATTTTTAATGTGAGGTGTGTAGAATTTATATGGCAGGTCAAGATGATCAAGAAATTATATATTCCTTCTTGTTTGAAAGATGCAAAACCAATGGCCCGTCTGTACCGTCGAGGAACTGCTATTAAAAATAATAAGGGTATTATCAACATGTTGAATATACTCCAGGAAATATGTAGGTATGCAATAGGATTTTTACTTGGAAATATAAGGATCCATATTAAATACACTGATTATTTGATCCATGTTAATATCGCCAAGTCTAATAAAACACTGCCATCAGGGGTATTTTCCGAAAAGGTTTCAAATTGATTTAGCGAGATTAATGCAATACTTTCCTCCAATGGCTCGGAAAAGATACACTCTAAAGGTACATTACCCGTCCAGACAATACTAATATCTTGAGTACTGGACAAATCCAATACAATGATGACATGAATTTCCGCAGACATTTCTTTACTTAAACCATTTTCGAAAAATTTAGAATCTCGATCTTAGGATCACATTGTCAATTCATATAAGGTCCTGTAGGATTTATCAAAAGATAAATTGTAGAGAGGGATTCAATTTACTTTACATACAAGTGATGAAAATCCAAAGATTTAAAATTTATGCGGGGAATCTGTCCATGATCCAACAGCGCTATCACTTTTTACAAAAGTCTATGTCAATTTTGAAGGAATTTCGCCATTGATAAAGGATGAAACGGTATAGGTACACGTACCTGTAGCAATATGGCGTTGATTCGTGATTTTGTGGGGCAGGAGCAATTTGATATTATTTCCAGCAGCTCTTAATTTTTCAATTACCAAAGCTACAGAACTCATAACTTGTTTTTTTTCGTGCATGGAGTATTGTCAACGTTAGAGAAACTGTTACATCGTGTGCAGCGCCCAGCACTTTTCGCATAATATAATTGGTCGGTGCTAGTGTAGTTTTATATCAATCTTTACATTGGGAGGCAGCCATTGAGGTATATTAAACATCTCATGATTTAGTTTCCCAACTAAATGTAAATCTTTAGTTGTTGCATCTCTAAGAATATTAGTAACGTCAATATCTGTTTTATATTCATAACCCAGTGCTTGTCCCCTCAACAGTTTATAAGACATTGAAGTCATCAACAAGAATTTTATACAACTTGCATAATTTGAAATATTATTGCTCTTGCTTACCAATTTTCCATTTATGTAGACATTTAATTGTCAAAATAAATTGTATAGTACACAATTTTCATAGGATTACCACTCGGCTGCACTTTGTTTTTTATTATTACATTTTTTAACAATGACATTCAAATCAATAAATGCCGAAGTCAAATTAATGAAGTAGTCTTCATGGGAATAAATTTGAAAATGGAAATTTTAGAGAGCGGTTGTTGCGCGTAAAACTGTTCATAATACCCATGTTTTACATTGACATCTACTCTTCTGCATTGAAAAGATTTAGAGATGGGGTGACTGAAGGGTGAGATTCTTTATGTGGTAGGTACGAATGACGAGGTCTTTCGCACCCTTTTAAACCTTTTCCCCACTGTTTCAATCGCTCGCCAAGGGATCACGTACTGGACCTGAGATTTTGTGAAACACTTTCTTTAAAATTCTTCCCAGAGCCCCAATCAGGTAATATAGAGGACGCAAAATCTGTGGCAACCGGTGCAGTATATTTTTTAGCCAGGGGTAGTACAGAGCGACCCCTGTAATAGTCCATTCCATGACCCAGCTGTCGTGGTCCAAGAGTAATATCAGGACATACAGATTGAGTTCTATAAGCCATTTTACTGAATGGGTCGAAAATGACATGTAATTACAGCCAAACCTTTTGTTATTGCTAGAGGATCGCCCGATTCACTTCTCAATGCTAACTGGAATAACTCTAAATACGAAGTATTGAATGGAATGCATTTAAGATGCTTTATATTGTAGTGGTGAATATGGTCTAATAGAGTCTTTTCGTTCAAGAACACGTAGGAGGGGAACATTGGTATTACCGACTCTTGATCTCTCGACAAAGGATGCGTAAAGAAATATGCAACTGTCCGAGGAGAAGGCGGATAAATCCTCTGCAAAAATGACACGATTCATGCCACTAGCGCTTTTTGCACTTTTACCATTGATTATATTATGTTTAAACTTCGCTGCTGTAACTTGTGCCAGGATGAAAACTCCCTCCGGTCCGAAGGTGAAGATGATGAGCTCGTGGCCTTTGCCGATGACACCACGCTTGGTTGCTGTGAAACGGACAATACAACTCTCATGTCTAAACTGAGGGAGGTTCTGGAGGGGACGCATCTCTGGATGGATGCTAACTAACTTGTTATTAATGTTGAGAAATCTTGCGTTCTATTTTGTTCCCGGGTTGGAAGTGTCCATCCGGAGATATGTGGTACCCAGACATCCAGAGGTGTGATTAGTCGGCCAGAAAAGCATTTTGCAAAATACCTAGGAATCCTCCTCGATGAGAACCTATCATTCGTGCATCATATTCAAGAAGTAGAGTCGAAGCTATCCCGGAATTTTGGAATGATAAAAAAAAACTGAAAAGCGCTTTGCCGCAGAAAACGCTGGTCCTCCTGTACAACGCTCTTATAAAACCCCATTTACAGTATTGTGCAATGATCTGGCAATCAAATTTTAAATCCCACCTGCGAAAACTGAATTCGATTCATCAACGACGCCTGATATTAATTGGAAAAAATGAATAGTACTAGTCATTAGGGTCCCTGCATCAATTATCATGCTTAACCTTTGTGTTCAAGTTTTTAGCTGGAGAGCTGCCATCTGCATTTAAAAGATTATTTCGACCTTTTTCAGACCAGCATAATTTGCATACCCGATCATCATCAAACCTGCAAATACCCCTCACCCCGACCGTGTGATCAGATTTCGCAGTTCTGGCTCAATCTGATTGAGCCATTCGCAAACGACCGAGACTCTTAGCTTACTACAATGACGAAGCTACTGGACGCCAGGGAGAGCGGAGAGGCTTGAGTCCTGCTACAAGTACAAGTAACTAATGTTTCTACTAGGTATAGGTCTACTAGTAATTTCCAACAAATATTTAAAATCAGCATCTTGTACTTTTAATGTTGTCCTTGATGGACTATGTTCTTTTAGTTTCTTTAGAATATTCTTATTGCTAATACGACTTATGGAAAAATTTGACAAATTTATAAAGTTGTATTGATGACTATTAATTAAATTGAATCATTCACGATTTGTAAGTATAACTGATAACAGGTCAGTAAAATTATAACCCTTGTACTGAATTATAACTTCATTCTTTTTCTCCTACCTTCCCCTCTTGGATCTCTCTTCAAAGAGGTGCTAAACCATGTTGGCGATCAGACCTATCTCTGCTTTACTAATTTTAATATCCGATAACAAATCAATTAAATTGTAACTCTTCCTCATATCTTCCCCTCATGGACCTCTCTACAAACAGGTGCTAATCCACGTAGGAGATCAGACCTATTTCTGCTTCACTAATTTTAAGAATAAAATTCATCACCAGATGAGCAGTGGAAAAATAATACCCCAAATCCAAAGTTAAGGTACATTTTACAATAATCCCACCCATTTTTACACCCTCCTTTCGCCCAAACCCTCTTGGAAAATTCATAGTCGGCAGCGGTTCATTGAAGATCGCGAAGTGAATTATAAATCTCTGCGATGGGTGGTAATTGTTCCTCACTTACCTTCGAGGCTGAGCTGTAGTACTCGTACGGGTGTATACCCTTACACGTTAATAACACCCCCCGAAAGTTACTTCCCCTTGATGAAATTTTTGCCATAAATGATTATGGTCATGGGCTTTTGCATCCCCCTCATTAATTTTCTTTTTACAAACCCAACAAATTTCTAGATTTTTAATAGCCATTTCGTCTTCTGGTGATAGATTCATTGGATAATGTGTATGGCGCAGCCGTGAAATTGCCTCATTTGCTGTTTTAATGAGAGCAACCATAGCTGTGCCAACAACTTTGAAACATTCATTCACCCTTTCAAAAATGTCAATCCCCTTGAATGCAATTGGATATTGCCCCTTTAAACAACCAAAATCTACTTTAGGAAATTCTGCCCTCTCCCTACCGCCATTAACTGTCCAATCATCCAACATTGTCATACTAATGTCCCTTTGCAGGGGTTTATGCCCTGCGACAAGGAAGGAATATTTGAAACACTCTAAGCCAGTGTCGAAAGAGAAGCGTTGTACACCCTTGGTAATCCTCAAATTTGTAGTGCATTATATCTTGCACCCCCCTTCCTCCTCTCACCTCTTAAAACAAATTCCTTTTTAAATTTATTTATATTTAATTATATTTTTCTATTAACAAAAATTACTAACCCACTCCCATTTTCATTGTACCCTTCCATCCTATTAAAAATTTCATCCACCCAATCCAAAAAAATCCCTCAAAATTATGCAAGTCTGGGTGAAGCGTCTGCATTCTTGTTTGTATGTGATACTCGTGCAATTCACCCAAGTTTGTATTTAAAAATGATGTTAAGTGTGATAGATGCTTTTATACTGTCCCGTCCACCCATCTCCCGCATATGGTTTTCGAGAAGGGCCCGAATAATGCTTACATAGGATTTTGACGTATCAATGGGATCCATACGAACACTACAGCTTTTTAGGCAATTGATCGGGTCACCAACCTCAGCCCTCTACACGTGAATGTTTCCCAAAGCGGTATCGGCTAAATACAAGTTAGGAAATACTGTAGATGACCCGGGACCCCTTTGCTCCCCTAAACCCCTGTCCATGGCGGGCTTTGTATCTACTTCAGTAGAGGGCAAGTCTTCGACCCATTCATAGTGTATATCAAGGCCGACACAAAACTGTCTAAATTAAATTCAGTGGGAGCTACATTATCCGGACTCTCCTCCGCACTCAGACCCCCCTCGTTTTCACTAGTCTCCGGAACCTGCTCCATGCTCTTAAAATTCAATATCCTTGTAGAGATTGTAGGTCCCTTGAAAAGATCATTTGTGAACTTAGAAGAATAATAAGAACTTAGCTCACTGGAACAGATTGCCCTATGAAAAAGAGAGAATGAGTAGAGAAATTATACCACTCGCCCGGAATGCATTATTATATTATGAAAGAGTACCATGAGCCCTTGAACTCATAGAACCCCTACTTCTCGCCGGAATTCATCATTGTATCATGACAGATTGAAAGGTACCATCGGTACTGTAACCCCCTATGCCTATACTACTTATAAACCCTTTTCAATGTATAAAAAAAAAATAGTCATGGAAAACCTGCCAAGGGGGATTTGCCTCTGGCCCTCTATCAATAAACTCTTCGGCCCACGCTACCATTTCGTCGGTGGCTTCCTTTATCGGTGTGGGTCCTCCCCCAATGAATTGGGCCATGAGGCTTTCGATCTCGGCCTAGAAAATAAAAACATAAATTTTACGTATGAATGGAACTAAAAGAGGGGGCGTCATATCTCCCAAAACTCTTCGAGTCATGTTCTTAGCTATTTCCTTAAAATGAATATCTCCATTTCCCCCAGGTGGGGTCCTCTGGTACCTTCCTACCGACCACCATTATTAGGAACCCTGAAATTACCTTCTTAGAGACAACACTACTCTCAGCCATTTCTGAAATATTCAAACTAAGGAGGAGTGGGGATATAATTAAGACCTTTAATGTTCTAGTGAATAGAAATTAGTGATAAAAATTATCAAAAAGCCGGAAAAACTTTTTAGTGTCTTCAACAAGCGAAAATTTGCGAAAAGATAACATTATTAGATTGGAAAAATAAGGAAAAAATACCTTTAGTAGGCTGAGAATATAAAAGACATCATTATTAAATTGATAAGAAACTAGCGAAAAGACAAAACTAAAGAGTAAAAAGCTCTCTGGCAGGTAAAAATAAACCAAAAAGACGTTATCAATAGGCTGAATAAAAAATGCCTTTAGTAGGCTGAAAATATAAAGACATCATTATTAAGTTGAAAAGAAACTAGCGAAAAGACAAAACTAAAGAGTAAAAGGCTCTCTGACAGGTAAAAAAATAGCGAAAAAGACGTTATTAATAGGCTGAATAATAAAATGCCTTTAGTAGGCTGATAATATAAAAGATATCACTATTATTTTGATAGGAAACTAGCGAAACGACAAAACTAAATAGTAAAAGGCTCTCTGACAGGTAAAACATTAGCTTTATTAGGGAGCAAGTTCACTTCAAAGCCTGAAAATGGTGAAAACAACCTTATTTTAGTTATTTATGAGGGGATTTGAGTCTTTTAAAACTAGGGGGAGGGGGCTTGGAAGCTGAAAACTAGAAAGTAGACTAGAAAAGCGAAAAGCCAAAACTACTGATCCAGAACTAAAGAGTCAACTCTTATCACCCTAAAGAATTTAAGGATAGGGTAAAAACTGGAGAAGTATATCTTGTACAAATTATAAGAGAAAACTTTGGAAAACCTTTAATGCCTTCGAAAGGTGGAATTTAGCTTTTGTTAGATTGAAAAAAATATACTTACATCTTCACATTGTGCCGTCAGGGCTGCACCATGATCTTTGAGGGACGGCACTTGGATGTGGGCCCAGGACAGCTCTGGCAGAACATAATGCTCGGCCAAATCACGGGCTTGCACATCCAGACTTGTGCACGCGGGGCATAGACTTACGTAGGTGGGGTAGCGGGGCTCGTCACCATGTAGGTACCCGCCCACACTCTCTTGAATTTCCTAGCACGCAGCATAGCTTGATGAACGGGACCTTGTGCACAGCAGCGTGTTCGGGGGTTGCCTCGTGGGCTTGCGCAAGCAGCACAGCTTGATAAGCGAGATGTTGCCTAGATCTTGAAGGCATTGCAGCTTAGTCAGAGGGTGCGGGGCCTGTAGTGCACCCCTGGAAGGACCGACATATCTTATGACGTAAGGCCTTGCGGCTTGCATAGGTGTCAATTCATTGCCCTTTACCCTCTTGTCTGATGGGGGGCGAGTTGGAAACTCTGCCCATCTGTCAAAGAAGACAGAATTTAGTATAAAATAGTGCTCCTTTCTTCTGTCACAGAAGAAAACAAAATTTAGTATAAGAAATATTATTTATTGGAAATATATGGTTTCGGGGGGGGGGGGGCTCTTGAGTCTAACTCGCTCCCTTCTAGAAACCCCCTACAATAGTCATAGAAAACAGGATCCCTTTTCTTGTTATAAATATTTAAACACGTCCGTTATTGTCCATAAACCCTCTTCAGTCTTATACATCGATATCTTAAGCTTTTAAAAATATGTTATTAATCATCTAGGGGGCGAATAAAAATAAATCTGTTATGCACCCTGTAAATACCCACCCAGGACCAATGTTTTTTCATTTTCTTAACCCTCCCCTCTCTCTCCTACTTTATATACAGCTATCTTAGGCTTTTAAAAAAGCTATTATTCATCTAAAGAGTCGATAAACAGGTCCCTCCTCCCTTTTCAAGAAAGCGAAAAGTAAAATTTGCGAGGAATAAGCTAGGCTTAAAAATCAAACATTTTTACTATACAGCTTGTGAGAAATAAACCCGACAATCAGTAGTCTGTAGCCTTAGGATAGAAAAAAATGTTCCTGTTTTTACTATTTAGAAAAAAAACATAATTATAATACGTTCCTAGAGATGCAGAGCATTTAAAGGGAAAAAGGCTAAGGTGTATTTAAAGCTTTAAAAAACTAGCATTATTAGCCTAGGGCCTGGATAAAATACCTTTCTCAGTGCAAGTGATTTAGACCATCTAGCTAAACTAGAATTAGCGATTAATAAATGTTTTTTACTATGCCTCCGCATGCTCCTGTTAGCGTCCCTCCTTACACACAATTTCCAGCCCTAAAATATGACTAATCATATATAAGAATGATAAAAAATGGAGGCGCCTAGTCTCATCGTTCTCTACGCCGAACCCTCAGCAGGAGCCTTGGGTCAAGTAAGTCAAATCATAAAATCTATTATGTGACAATTATGCAGAGGAAATAGCTTCCTCGGACCTTTTTCAAGAAAACCAAACAGTAGAAGAAATAATAACTAGGTTGAAAATGAATCAACCCCTCGTTAGGTATAATTGACAGCAAACGCAACCCTTTTCGTGCGAAATTAATTGTTTACAAAGCTTCCTTTTCTACACTGAGATATTTCACAACAAATATCTGTGTTCAGACAAGAGAGGACGCGATACATTTGATTTTGTTCCTTGGTTTCAATGCGTGAGTGAAAAAAGACACTTTCGAATAACGCTATATAGAAGCGAGAATAGAATAACCTTTATTGCAAGAATTAATTGTTTTCAAATGAATGTAGGGGGTTGGTTTTAACACGCTACATAGGGAGTAATTTATGCATTAAAACGAGTATAACAAATGTGTGTGCCGGTTTTTTTTTTTTGGGGGGTGGGGGGAAAGGAAATACTAGAGAGAAAATGACTTACTTCTTGGTACGAAGTTGAATTATCCATTATTTTAGATACTTGTATATTATTCAACGGGTTATATGAGGCTGATGCTGTTTCATCCTCACCCTGGGTATTTATAGCGTTCCCAGGACTCGCGGAGATCTTTGAAGGGAACACCTGGATTCTAGGAAAGCCCTCTAAGATTTTTAATAGAGAAGCACCGTGAAAAAATCTACCTTCTGCTATGAGCCAGCTTAAATAGATTGGGCCTAAACTACTTTTGCAGTACATGATTGTTAACTTTTATTATGCTGAGCATAGATGAATTGCTGGGGCCCTATCTCCAGAACAGAAAATGAGATTCAGGAGCCCATGTATAGCTTCACACGCTTCTAAATCGACATTTTATGATACTGATGTAGCTAAAGTTGAGAATCTTAAAGAGCACTGGTTATTCTGTCAGTGTAGCTGAAACTACGGTAGTTGACCCTGGCTTGGTTGATCAGAGGTTGGCTACCTTAACTTCAAGCGAGGCAGATCCCATGTGTTAAAAAGGTTTGGAGGCACTTAGAGACAAACTTTAGCCTACCAGTTTGTTGTACCAAAATTGTAATCTACCGCAGTAGATTATTTAGTACTATTTCAAAAGGATATTAAAATTTCCTACTTGCGTCGCTCTAGGACACTCAGACATAACCTAAAGTAAGGGCTACTTTATACTGTCGTGGGAGCAATGTTGCCAACAAATTGTAACAGTTTCTTTGAGGGAAATTGCACCACATGAGACTATTTGGTACTGAGAAGAAGCTGAAACCTGCTAAAATCCTCACAAAAATACTCCTAGACCACATAAGAAACATGAAACATGACAAAACATGTTATACCTGAGTATCAAGCTGGATTCCATCAGAAGAGATCCACTATAGACCAAATATTTGTCATTAAACAAATCGTGGAAAGATATATGGAAACTGGTAAAGAGTTTTACCAACTGTTCATCGACTTTAAGCAAGCTTATGGCCTAATCTGGCGAGATGGTCTCTGGTATATCTTGGCTCACTACGGAATTCCCACTGCTATTACCGGCATTATAAGGAGTATGTACTAAATGGGAAGAAGCATAGTGCAGATTAGTGAAGGACTCATTGAGGAGTTTCCTATCTCTACGTAGATAATTTCGGAGACCACACTGCCTTTCCATGACGATAAATAAAAGTTCAAATAGGGATAAAATCCTTTTAATAGACAGTGTTTTTTATAACAGTGATAGAAATTCACAAAAATACGATATATTTCGGTCATATATACAGTGACCGTCATCAGTGGTAAAACTCTCATCAGTTTTACCACTGATGACGGTCACTGTATATGTGACCGAAATATCTGGTATTTTTGTGAATTTCTATCACTGTTATAAAAAACACTGTCTATTAAAAGGATTTTATCCCTATTTGAACTTTTATTTTTCTATCTCTACATGTGTTCTCCAAGGATGCCTCCTCTCACCCACTCTTTTCTGTCTATTCCTAAACAGTGTGCTGGCACTTTTCCCTGATAAAATGGGAATCCTCTTGGGAGAAAACCTTTTTGACCTACTTGCATATGCTGATGACATTGATCGTTTTAACAGAAATATAAAGGAGATCCAAGCCAGTGCAAACGCTATCGAAGAATCAGCTAGTTGCTTTGCAATGAAGATAAACGCCTGCAAGACCAAGGTGATGAGAGTATCACAGCATGTAGAGACTGGTACTCCTCCCCCTCACCAAAGTCACTATTCGGGGCGAGGAAATTAATTGGGTCGATTAATTTATTTACCTAGGAAGTGCGCTGACATCCACAAACGACTCCTCAAAATACATCAAATGACGCCTGGCTCCTGCCTTCGCATGCTTCAAGTCACTGCACTTTATTTGGAAAAATAAATAACTTCCCTTAAAACTGAAGATCCGACTATTTTGTGCCTTAGTTATACCAGTTGCAACATATGGAGCAGAGACATGGACTCTGAAAGCCGATGACAAGCACCGACTGGCGGCATTTGAAACTAAATAGCTCCGAAAGTTTAGTGGTATCACTTACCTTGACCGATTATCAAACGAACAACTGCTCTCCTCTTTGGATTACCCTCAAACCCTGATGCAGACTGTCAAACTCCAACAGCTTCGATGGTTAGGACATGTTCAGTGTGTGTTCCTAGCCCCACTGCCTAAAATAGTCTTTGAGGGAAGAATTAATGCCTCTCGCCCCAGGCAAGACCTCCCAAGCGCTGGTGGGAGATCTTTTCTGACCACCCTACTGCTAAGGACTGGAACAAACAGGGAGGCACACCGAAAATATATTTATGATGCCATTAGAGCAGAAGCCCCGAATCGGTCTACCCGGCCGGATGGGAGTTAGATAAGTAAGTAAGTAAGTAAGAAAAGAAGCTTGAATTTTTTCTGCTTGCATAACTCCATGACAGTCGTATATAGTCTAAGGCAGGAGCAACGCTATACTGTCATGGGAACTTCGATTGGGATCATGGGAGTTTCGTTGTACTTATATTCCCACAAGCACAAAACCTTGTTATTCCATGTTTTCCAGCTATTCAAAATACTCTCCTCTATGACTCCGATTTAAGCAAGGTTTAACTAGGGTTGGCAGCTTATTGGTGCTCAATGTGTCATTTTAGGCCTCCAAAATATTATTTTGCAATAAAATATACGGCAAAATGTTAATCATTTTGCCAAATGCTCCCTTTTACAAAATCGAAAAAAAGAAGCATAAAATTCCGAAGCGTATCAAAATTTATTTCCTTACTAACTAAAACTGCAAGCTTGCTCACTTCAGTAGAAGCTATCTTATACTCCCACGAGAACACCGTGCTGCCATCTACAATTTAGTTTAATGCTGACGGGACATAATTTATTCAAGGATTATCGATCGAGTCTAATGGGGGTGTCAAGGTCAATCGATCTGTTGTTGTTGTTGTTTGGCCACGTGTAATGGCATGAGGGGTGATTTACATAATCGATGGGGGAATTATTTATTCACGTCTGGGTGGAATTATGAAACAATATGGTCATAGAGTCCCTAGGGAGAAAGATTACGTAATCGGTCAATGACCTCTTTTTCCAAGGTCGATTTATTTGATGTTTCTATGTGTAATAACTCCGGGACGAAGGTTGCACATGCGCATTGAATTCTAACGGGAACAGTGTTATTTATCTAGGACTCGGGGGGGAAGTGAATTTCTATGGATTTACATAATCGCTAGGGGAAATTATTGATTCACGAAGGGGGGAATTAAGAAACAAACATGGTTTCATTGTTGTTTGGTTAGCTTAACCTGAGAAATTGATTTACATAATCGCTAGGGGAAATTATTGATTCTCGAAGGGGAGAATTAAGAAACATTAAGGCTTCTTTAATCTTTAGGCCTGAGGGATTTATTTATTATTGTTGTTTTTGGACAAGTGCATGCTAGGGGTGAATGTCAAGGTGTCCTGGAATAGGAAACAGTTAGATCACATGTTTCCTTCTCAGCCAATCATAGAGTCGGATACATCCTCCTTCTCAGCCAATCAGAGGCCTGCTTACATATGATTTCCCCGTTACATAACAATTCACCCTTGAGATTTCGTATATAACGGGCATGCAATTTGATTAAATTATCAGAAAGGTCCAGAACACAATGGATAGAACACATGAAATTATTGATGAACTTGAAGCCTTGGCCGCCACAATTAGCAATGTAAGTTCTGTTTTCATTTTTTATTTTCAAAATAAAATTGTTTTCTGTGGTCACCCTCTTCAATATTCGGGTAAATCCCCCCGCCCCCCGAGACAATCGGCCCTATATGATGTTTTTACGAGTTCAAAATTGTAAAATACGCTCTTTTTCGTTATGTAAACCCCATCCTTCCTTCCCCCTCTGTTTACGACCTTAATTCTGTTTTTGATAAATTCCGTATCTTATCTAAAAGCAACTGTCAACTTTCTGTCATTCCCTTAATATACAGTCTGCTATGGCTTGACTTACAGATTTCTCGCAACGATTTAATTATCTGATAATTACTGACACCCCTTTAAAGTACATCCGTCTTTGATAAATATACAAGAATTTGGATAGCGGCTTAACCAAAGGTTTCTCTGCGAAGGTTAGTTTCGCGTGAAAAAAAAGAGATTATTTCTAATTAACCTTGTATGCTTACAGGCTTTGCGTAATTCTATGTGGTATGGAAGCATGGAAATGAGTTATTTCCAAAATTAATGCCTAACAATATTTTTAGGACATTGGTGAAAGGGGGGGGTTTGACAATGCCTCAAGTCTAACACCTCCATTGTAAGGTGAAAACAAACTGTTTCATCGCGTGAAAAGTAAGGGGAGTGAGTTTAAGAAAAAGATACATTGCTTTATTATGCGTAAATTGAATAGCATTTTTACCATATCTTTCGGTGGGGGAGGGGATATTTTTCCAGGTCTTTTCTCAGGGATTATTTTCCTCGGGTGTTTTTCAGTGGGCTGTTTTTATGGGGGTGTGTTAAATATACAAACTAGGCCGGCTTTTGAACGGCTCAGTGAGTCGTAATTCTCAGATTCAAAAGGACGCGATATCTTTCGGTGGGGGGGGGGGGGGCAGGGGATATTTTTCCATGTCTTTTCTCAGGGATATTTTCCATGGGGGTTATTTTCCGTGGGCTTTTTTTTTTCTGTGGGTGTGATAAATATACAAACTAGGCCGGCTTTTGAACGGCACAGTGAGTCGTAATTCGCAGATTCAAAAGGACACGATATCTTTCGGTGGGGGGGGAGGGGATATTTTTCCAAGTCTTTTCTCAGGGATATTTTCCGTGGGCTGTTTTTCTGGGGGTGTGATAAATATACAAACTAGGCCGGCTTTTTGAATGGCTCAGTGAGTCGTAATTCTTCTTTCTCAG
>NC_142800.1:50738313-50795813 GCF_049724085.1 Artemia sp. Qi Xiang Cuo
AATGCTCTGGGGGCATATATCGTTTTTATGGAGGGGATGCTTGTATAAACTTCGAATAGGTTTCAATTGATTGGAAATTGAAAGTTTTCGTTAACTTTTTAAGAGTCAAAAGAGATTGGAGGGCAACTATCTCCCACCCCTCCACGCCTAAATGGATCAGATAAAAATTCTGAGATAGCCATTTTGTTAAAAATAGTTCGAAGTGCAGATAACAAATACTCCGGTGTCAACACAGTCCCCAGGGCCTGAGGGTAGACATTGTAAGTTATGCCCTGGGGGCATATACGGTTGTTTTGGAAGGGATGCTCATATAAACTTAATAGAGGGCTCATTTGATTGGAAAATTGAAAGTTGTAATTCCCTTTTTAAGAGTAAAATGTGATCAGAGGGCCGCTAGCCTCCGCCAACACTTTATTTATTTTTTTCCCAGGCGCACTTCATATAGAAGGGGTCATTGTATATACCTCAAAGGGGTCTCATTTCAAGGGGGCCAAACTTTTTTCACTTTGATGTTCTTTCTTTGATACCAGTTTTGATACTTCAATAAACATTCGATTTTTTTTAAAGTTTGAAATGTTTAAATGAGGAATTTTTAAAAAATTTAAAGTTTTTACAATAAAAAACGAACAGAAATTAATTAAAAAAAGTTTTCCGAAAAATAAGTTTTTCAAAGAAAAGTAAAGGCCATTTGAAACTTAAGCTCAGCAGATATAAATACCTGTTAAAATGCAAACTCAAAACGACCAGAAATTACTATTAACGAATAAATGAAACCCAAAACGAACAGAAATTGAATAAACAATCATAGGAAAAAACATACAACAAGTAATAATATAAATGAATAAATAGATCTTAAAGCGAGTAATGCTT
The DNA here is from genome assembly GCF_049724085.1 of Artemia sp. Qi Xiang Cuo. Classification (NCBI taxonomy): domain Eukaryota; kingdom Metazoa; phylum Arthropoda; class Branchiopoda; order Anostraca; family Artemiidae; genus Artemia; species Artemia sp. Qi Xiang Cuo. The sequence continues at coordinate 50,739,184 of NC_142800.1, forward strand.
AGATAGAATATGAAATTCAAGCTGAAGAAGAGAAAAATATTTTACTATTGAAGTACAAATGAAACTTAAAACGAACAGAAATTAAATAAACAATCAATGCGAACAAACATACAATAGATACTAATTTCAATTAATAAATAAATCTTAAAACGAGTGAAACTTGAATTGAATATGCAAATCCAGCTTGAAACGAACAAAAATCACTAGAAACAAGAGTTTGGGTATCGCCTCCTTCTCTCACTGTAAAAGTCTAAAACCTACTGCGTCATTGGAACTTTTGCCTACGGATTTCCTACGGATTGTTCTGGTAGGCAATTGTCTGTCGGATTGTCAGTCATTGCCTACGGATTGTTCTGGGTACCCGGCTGACTGACCCTATTTCAAACAGTAGGCTGTACGAAAAGTGTGGTTCAATCCCGTTTTTTAGGGCTTAATGCAAGAAAGGTTAAGATGGCTAGGGCATGTTGTACGTATGAGGGATGACAGATTGCCGAAGATTGTCCCTTCAGGCAAACCGTCTAGGGCTAAATGAAAAGCCGGTCACCCTCGTCTCTGGTGGGAGGACGTCATAAAGAAAATTTTAAAGGAAATGGGAACTTCCTGGGAGGGTGTAAAAAGGAAGGCTTTGAATATATTTTAATGAAAGAGGATCGTGCGTAACTGTGTTGGCTTCAGGCGGCTTGATGCTGCGGTGACTTGTTAGTAGTAGTAGTAGTAGTAGTAGTAGTAGTACTAGTAACTTGCACCACACCTGGCGCCAGAAACCTCAAGGGAATCTGATTTGTATCTTACTCCATTTCTGGATTTTCCTGTATTTCAACCTGTATTTAACTTCTTTGACTACTCTATAAATATTTTACAATTCCCCGAGATCTCTTCTTTTCATTAAGATTAATAAAAAAAAACTTTTTGCACAAAATAAGTTTTAAAAAAAAGTAAAGAACTCCATTAAACTAAAAATTAACAAAAATAGAATCAAATAATCTACCAAGCATGCAACAACCACAAATCAGTATCAGTAAATAAATGAAACCCAAAACAAACAGAAACTAAAAAAGGTCAAACTCAAAACGAGGAGAAATTAATCTAAGTAGGGTTCTAAACCCTATGCTTTCTAAAAGCCAGAACATAATTTGTACTTTACTGAAAAAAATCAAATGAATTTACTGAAAAAAATGTGCATTGTCAGTTTAATATACTTATACTGATATTTATTATTTAAAATTTTAATCAATTTTTGTTTTCTTAAAATTATAAGTGAAAACATTTAAAAGATTTTTTTTCAGTAAAGTAAAAATATATTCTGGCTTTTAGAAAGCATACGGTTTAAAAACCCTACTCAGATTGATTTCTGCTCGTTTTGAGTTTTACTTATTTTAATTTTTGTTTGTTTTGGGTTCCATTTATTTATTGATACTGATTCGTGGTAGTTGTATGCTTGTTAGATTATTTGGTTCTATGTTTGTTCATTTTTGGTTTAATGGAGTTCTTTACTTTTTTTTGAAAAACTAATTTTATACAAAAAGTATTTCGATTAATTTCTGTTCATTTTATATTAATATAGTCTTTTTCAGGGAGAAAGACTGAGCCTCTTATGAAATTAAACAACCATCCCTTCCATAAAAACCTTTAATACCCCCTAGGCATAACTTACAACCCTTGCCCCCTAATCTCTGGGGTTTGTTTCAAACCCAAAAGCCTTGTTATATGATTTATAGACTATTTTGAATAGAATGGCTATCTCAAAATTCCTATTAAACGCATTTGGGAGCATATGACGTGTGTTTAGGGGGGAGAGGATAGCTGCCCTCTGATCATTTTGACTCTTGCAAAGAGCACCAAAGCGTCTAATTGCCAATTAAATGAGCACACTTTGAAGTTCTTACGAGCATGCTTTCTATATAAATTCTATCTGTCCCCAGGGCACAACTTACAACCCTTACCCTGAGGGCTGGGGGAATTTGCTACCCTCAAAGGCAAAATTTCCAGACCTTTCTGATAGGCTTAACAAAATGGCTATATCAAAATTTTGATTGGAAGTGTTCGGGGAAATGATAGGCGTGGAAGGAGACATTTGCCCTCTGATCACTTTCGACTAATAAAAAAGGCACTATTCCTCTATATTTCCAATCGAATGAGTACTTTTTGAAGCTTCTACGACAAAACTTTCTATAAAAACGTTAAGTGCCCCAAGGGTATAACTTACGACCCTTGTCATGAGGGCTATGGAGGGGGGGGGGGAGGTTTGTCATCCTCAAAGCAGAATTTCCAGTCCTTTCAACTACATTGAACAAAATGGCTATCTCACTTTGATCGGATGTATTTGGATAAATTGTGGGCGTGGATGGGGTGTTATTTGCCTTCAAATCACTTTCGACTATTAAAAAGGACACTAGCCATTTGAATTTCCAATCGAATGAGCCCTTTTGAAGTTTCTACGACAACGCTTTCTATGAAAACCTTATATGCCCCCAGGGCATAACTTATAACCCGTGCCCCGAGGGCTGTGGGGGGTTGTCATCCTCCAAGACCTAATTTTTAGAAATTTCATCTGCATTTAACAAAATGGCTATATCAAAATTTTGATTGGATGTATTTGGGGCAAAGGTGGGCGTGAGAGGGGGTTAGTTGCCCTCTAAAGTAGGGAGCTATCTATAATTATGAGATATACACCGTGCTGCCATCTACAATTTAGTCTAACGCCAAGCCTACATAATTTATTCACGGATTATTGATCGTGACGAGGGTGACCAAAGACGAGGGTGACCTGGGGCTGGCCCATCAGTGCCAGCCCCTATGCAGTCTGGTCAAAAATTAAAAACACACTGGGTCATAAGGTAGATTAGCCTCGCTGTAGAAGCCAGTGAATTCAAGATCACATCTATGCAAGCCATTATTAATCAAGCCTACATGCTGCCACGTTAAGTCATGACATCGATTGCTAGACCCTAATGTATTGCTGGCTGGGCTGTGAAAGATCGTGATGGACATGATATGATCTAATTGAACCCCAGTCATACAGCAGGGCTTTCCGTGCAAGCTGCAATGCCTGGGCCTTCAAGACAAGTCGTAGGCCAAGCATCGGCTCCTTCTCACGTAATATCCGAGCTATCAGCTCCATGTCAAGTGTCAGTGCACTCTCCTCAACTGTATCCGTCAAGTGCTGAGCCTTCCATGCAAGAAAGAAGGGTTGGCCCTTCCATGCAAGTCTTAGACCAACCAAAGGCTCCCTATCGTGTAATGTCCAAGCCTCCAGCTTCTTGTCAAGTGTTTGATCAATTTGAAGACGTGAGTAAATTTTTTTCAATCAAATAAGCTATTTTTTTAGCTGTTAGAGAGCCTTTTACTCTTTACTTTAGTCTTTTCACTTTTTTCTATTATTCAGGACCAAGCTACAGAAATATCTAAACAAAACTATTTTTCAACCTGATACATGCATGCCGAAGACATTAAAATGTTATTTTCACTATAATCCCCCCCCACACCCCTTGTTTTAAATTACACTGCTCCCTCCCCTCAGAGATACCTAAATATAATGTAATTTTTTTGCTTGTCAAAGAAACCGCTTTTTTATCACCTTATTTTCTCTGCCTACTGTAGGCATCTTCGCTATCTTTTCAACCTCATAATAATATTTTTCGCTAATTTCTAGTTTACTGTTAGAGAGCCTTTTATCTCACCATTTGAAACTAATAATGCTATTTTTCACTAGAATATTATAGTTTCACCTGAGTTTTAACGGACTTAGAAGTAAGCCTTTTTTTAGGCCTTTCTTTTCAACACAGTAAAAGCGTGTCAGAGATATTTTTTCAACTTGATAAAATAAAGCGTTCTCCCTTTTAAATCATGTCAATTATTGCATACATTGAGCCAGCTGAATTCTCATAGCGAAGCCAAAAAAGGCACTATATCCCGGACATAATTTCCCGTAGTAAATAGCAAAATCTTTGCGTTATAAACTTCTTTTCAAAACGAATGCTTAATCTTGCGTCTACAAATATTATAAAGCCAATTTTCTATCAGAAATAGTTGTATATGGTCTTAAAGGGATAGGCTACCAAGTAAAGACCCCGGTTTTTTCAACGAAGATAAAGAGTATGAATATGAAATTTTTTTGAGGGGTTGTTGATTTTGAGTATCAAAATCAAAAGATACTATGTGATCTTTTAGATGATATTGAGTTGGAACTTTTAGAATATATAGAGTAGGGAACCAAATGCTACTGCTACTACTAAGCGCGTTTTAAATAATTATCCAATTTTAAAAATAGGGTGATTTAGACACTTTGAAAATAAGCTATTTTCTTTTATAGGTTGTATTGGTACCATATTCCCTATCTCCGTCAGACACGCCTCTGGAGCTCTCCAATAATTCACTATGGAATGGTATCATTTTACATCAAATTCCAGATAATATTGACGATTTCTTAACTGATTATATTAATGTAGATAATAGCACAGTTGAGCAGGGGGACTTGAGTCCAAACACCTTACAACCATTAGAGGATTTTACCGGGGAAATAACAGTGAGCCATCCTGCCACTGATTACATACTTCCAGTTTAATCAAATAAAAGGTCTTCATACCTCCCTATTTTTGAAAAATTAGGAATAGGGGGTGGTGACAATGACAAAGCGGGGGAGGGGAGGATGAAATCGCTTCCAACAATCCTATTGATGAACAATGTGGGGGAGGGGTGGTGATAATATACAAGAGGGGGAGGGGGAGGGTAATATCCAATTTACATCATTTCCTGACTTTCAGCTGTCAAATTCAATTTTAAATACGATAGTCGTTTACACTGCAACTTTTGGTGATCCTTTTAATTTGCTTTTGGGGGGTAGTTTTGTGTTTGACCCTGTAGAAATTGTTCATGAATATGTAGATAGATTTCGTGCACTGCTAAAAAACCAAATTCAATTGTGGGGGGGAGGTAGGTATTCAATTAAGGTTTCAATTGTTTTAAAGGTGTTTTATTTAAATGAGGGAAAAAGCGAGGTTTATCATCATTATGTACTTACTAAGATGTTGGTGGTCTATCCACATTTATAAAATTTTAAGGGTGTTCTTATAGAATGGATAGGCCACATTATTATGAATCTCGAGAATTATAGCGAAAATGGTAGTGGGTCTGTAATTTTTTTTGTTGACAATTTAAGCGTTAATATTTGTAAATTTAAAATAGATTTCATTTTAATAGGGGTGCATGGGGAGGGGGCAATTGAATTAAAATATAATCCTGATTTAAAGGGTTGCCTGGGCGTTCAACGAATCTGTTTTGAAACAGGCCAAAAATGTTTCAAGTACACTTTCCTCATTTCAGCATTCCAACCTCTACGAAATGACGCTACAAAGAAAAATTTAGAATATTGGGTTGTGAATGGGAAGGAGGGGTCCGATTTTCCCATTGTAGATTTTTTTTGTTTAGAGGGGAAATACCCAGTAACGCTAAGGTCTATTGATATTTTTGAAAGGGCCAATGCCCATTTAAATATCGGTGTTACTGTGGTTCAATATGAAACAGAATTTGAGGATGGAGTTCGTTCTAAAAAGAAGGAGGTGGTTTTCCCAGTAAGGAGCCCGTCGATTGAATTGCTGAAGCACTGGTTTTGGTTGTTGTACACACCGCCTAGTGAACCCAATGAATTTGGCAATTACAACCCAATTACCGACATCAGTTGAGTTCTGGAGGAGGGTAAAAAGGGACAGGGGGTACGTTTCTACTGTCCAACATGCCTGTCTCGATTTTGGACAGAATTAAAGTTACAAAATAACATGAAGCATTGTAGACGGCACGGCTACCAGTCAGTGGAAACAGTTGCGGGGGATAGGGCCATTTTACGTTTTAAAAATTTTCAAAATACCCTCCTCCAGAGCAATAACATCTTTTTGGATTGTGAAGCAAAGCTAGTGGAAGTGAACGATCCTCGATTTCCAAATCGAATCAAAGAACATCGAGCCATTGCATTCTCCTAAGCCCACGCGCAAAGAGACAGTTCTAACACTATGCAGTTGTTAGAAATAGTCAAAACATTGGATGAGGGAGAGTTCATGGTCAAGGCATTGACTAAATTAATTGGCACCGCTAATGGAGCTATTTCTCGTTTGAGAAATGCACATTACCCTATGCTATTGTCTGCAGAGGATCATCTCGCGATTAAAAATAAAAAAATATGCTGGGTTTGTAAGGGGGAGTTTGAGGAGGGAGATAAGGGGAAAGGGACTAGGGGGAAAAGAGGGGGGAAGGGGAAAGTCAGAAACCACAATCACGTGTGGCAGGAAATATCCTCTGGGGGTAGTAACTTTAGAGGGGTAGCACATCAATCATGCAATATAAACGTTAGCCAGCAGTTTTTTATTCCAGTTTTTATTCATAATTCAAATTATGATTTAACATTTATTTTACCGGCATTGGCACAAATGCACAGGGAGGGAGGGGGAGTAGATAGTCCATGGGTAAATAATTCATTTACCTATATCATCATCCCCAAATCAGCAGAGAAGTTGGTGCTTCTCGAGTTGAAATGGCAGATAGTGAATAACGGGCATACGTGTCTGAATAAAATGAAGTTCTTAGATTCATTTAGTTTTTTTCCCAAGGCATTGATTCAACTGATTCAAGTGCAGAAAATCGACAATTTTGATAGTTTTCCTTTTTTTAAACAGCACTTTCCAGACAGTGAAATGTATGACCTATTGAACTATAAAAGTGTTTATACATACAACTACTACTCTTCTGGTGCTTATTTAAGCAGGGTAAAACTGCGTTCAATGTAAGCCTTCCTCAATTCACTCGCCGACACTAAAAGAACCGCTGATGACTATGAGTTGACGAAGAAAGCGTTGGCTTAGGCTAATAGTATAAATGGGTGGGATTATTGTAGACTGTACTTGGCCAGTGACGTTTTAACTCTGTTAGATATTTTATGCAAGAACACAGATAAAATCTATTCAGAGTTTGGACTAAATATAGGCTATTATTTTTCCACTCCACATTTGGTGATGGACTTAATTTGGAAAATTAGTAGGGAGGAAATAGGGTTTATCACTGGTGTAAATCAAAACCTTTTTGTAGAAAGATCAATGAGGGGTGGGTATGTTTTTCATGGGGATCGTGCTTTGACAACAGATCCAAGCGGACAAAACAGCACCGGTGCAAAGTCAAATGCAGTTTTCTTAGACATGAACTCATTGTACCCTTCGGCAATGTCTCACTACTCTTTGCCGTGTGGGAACTATAAACGGCCTGAAAATCCTTATAAGTTTCCTAAAATTACCAACATCGAGAGCGATGAGCTACAAGGATGGCTCTTTGAAACCGACGGTCACACTCCATTGACACTTCAATGTTCAGTCACTGATTTTATTCTCCCATTTATCATTAAACCAGTGACTTAGAACTCACTGAATCCCTACAATCGATCATTGATTAAAGATATGGGGATGCACTGGACCCACTCTAAGCAGAAACTGATTGCAGATCTGGACCCTAAACGTAATATAATTGTTCACCATGTGCTTTTGCACTGGATAGTGAGCAATGGTTTCAAGATCACCAAAATACATAGGTTCCTGCAATTCAATCAAAAACCTTATTTAAAGACGTTTATCGACACCTTTGTTGATAAACGCTCTCGGGCAAACAGTAAAGTAGAAAAGAAAATAAACAAGCTCATTCTAAATTTTGCGATTGGCAAAATATGGGAAAACGTACGCAATAGAGCCCGCTGCGATGTCGTGACTGATCCCCAAGAATGTGCAATAATAATCGCTGATCCCAATTTCAATTCGTTCTCGACCACAAAGGCGAGCATGGTTTTTCTACAAAGGAAAAAAGGAAATGTGGTACTGTAAAAGGATATCGCAGGAGGTAGTAAAGATTGTTGCTAGGCTTACGCAAGTTAGATATAAGTGTATTTCTCGTATTTAGTGTTCTATTACATTAAGGGTATATTTTTGGTATTTAGTGCATGTTCCTTTTCAAGGGTATAGTTGGTATGTGTTGTTTTAAGAACTTGTTTCTGCCTTCTTTTCCATTCAAGGAAGTTGATCACCATGACCAAAAACCTACTAGCCAATGAGAGGCTACTTTGGGGGTCATGGAACCAGAATTCTATGCTTGGGCCTTGGAAGATAAGAAGGGTGAAAAGACAACTTGTGGACAGTTCAGCTTTGAGAACCAACAGTGACAAGTGGTTAGAGGAACACCGCTGGGAGAGTTCGAGCAACCTCCACCTTTCTATAAAGTACGCTGCGCTGGGAGAGTTTAACAATAACATCCACATCAACTGCCGTCGGAGAGTTCAAGTAACCTCCACTAGCCAATCATAGACGGCGAGCTTGGAGAGTGTAGCAGCCACTTCCAAATCAACGGGGCCAGCCAGTGCACGTTGACAATAGCTCGGATTCTCTACGGCTTCAAGAAGACTGTTCACGAGTGTACTCTAGTATTGTATTTTGTCTATTAGTTTATTAAAGTAGTTTTAGCAACATCTTGAGTAGATACAAATCCTGCCTACCACGGTACCCAAGGTCTTGTCCTCGTGGAGGCTTGATCACCCCCCACTGGGGACCAATAAGACGGTATTTCTTCAGAGAAATAGACCAAACTTCACATTGGTGGCAGCTACTCACGGTGTTGTTGACTACTTCTAAGAAACTCCTTTCTAATAATTCATTAAGCTGTCTTTGTTTCCTAGCCTTAAGGTTAAAACCATGCCGGCCGATTTAGAGGCCCATGTTAAAGACCTCAAAGCTAGGCTAGCAGATGCAGAGGCTCGTCTGACCTCGCAGAGAGTTAGTTCTGATATTTACCAACCAACTCCTCCTATGCCTGTTAATTATTATATAGAACAATGTCCGCCAATTCCTATACTTTCGCATCCTGCCAATATTTATTCCTGGATTTTAACTCTAAAACAAATACAAAAGAGTCAGTCGACGGGGGACACCTTAGTGTTGTCTCAGGCTATTTGCTACATCATGGGGGAGACTCAAAGATTTATGCATAATTCTTAACCGTAAAATATAAAAAATCTTTTAGACCTTAAAAGAACCCTTTAAAATAGCCTTTTGCCCATAAAAAAGTGTAGTAAAAAAACTACAATAATTAGTTAGAGAAAAACAGAAAGAGAACGAATTAGTCTCTCAATTTTTTTCTATAATAGTTGGTAAGGCAAAGTATTATTGCAAGTCAGCCGACCAAAACGACGCCAGTAGTCTCATATCAAACATTTTGAAAAGTGGCTTAAAAACTAATATCGCGCGCCGAGTAATGGAACAAGCATCACCAGATTGCGATAATGATGAACTACTAGAACTAGCTAGGAAATTTGAAACAATAGATTTAACATTTTGTAGTCCTAATGAAGTTTTAACTGCAGCAGTCAGTAGTCAAAACATTAACCATGATATGTCACAAAGCCGAACTCCCTCTATGTCAAGATCAACTAGAGGTAATTATTTGAGGAATGATTTTAGTGGTAGAAATAACGCTCGCATAAAATGTTGGAAATGTAGGGGCCCACATAGACAATCTGAATGTAAGGAACCTACAACGTGCATCCGCTGTGGTGAAATAGGGCACAAATCAAAATTTTGTTTAGCTCCTACGCCTATAAATCTACCACAAGCAAACCAAAAAAAAACTAAATAATTCGACTTTACCGGAGGCCGAGTCGAACATTATGCGAAGTCCTCTAATAAAGAATATTTATTCTGTGAACCATTCTGATTCACAAATTTTTTATTTGAGTATACCAGAATCAACCAACGGTGTCTCATGTCCATTTATGTATGATGTAAAATTGTGCGAATCTATAAAATTTTAGCATTTATTGACACCGGTTGTCAAAGGTCACTATTATCGGAAAATTTATTCTACAGCCTTCCTGAGCAAATACAAAAGAAAATTAAAACGTAATTTTCAGCTATAAAATCCTTGAGTGGAAATATTTTGCCTGTCTTGAGGAAAATCAAAATTCTTGTTGCTATATCTGACGGAGTGAAACAAAGAAAAATTCATTGGGAATTTCTCGTTATTAGTGAACTTAAGTTTCCTCTAATAGTAGGCTATGACTTCTTAAATTGCTTGGAAATTTCTCTTGATACCCGTCGAAACCAAATCAGTTTAGGCTCCAATAATCTATATCAAGAAAATTTTAGCGCATTTTTTGCCGAAAACACTGGTAACGCTCGTACATGAAATGTATATGTAGCTAAACAGGTAACCATTTCACCAAACTCTTTTTGAATAATCAAGGTGAAACCGTAATCTAGCAACCAAAGTCAAGGAGCTCATGGGCTTTGTCTGACGGTCAAACTTTCACCAGCGAGGCGAATATGTATCGCAGAGTAAATCAGTGAAGTCCCTCATTCCTTATTTACCTTTGTATTTTAACACCACGAAAGATAAAGCAACCTTACTAATAAGTAAATTAATGGGATATTTTGAGCTTCTCCCAGAAGACTTATCCTCAAGCTCTGGGTTAATTACAGCCTGTGCTGAAAATCAATTTTCTCAAAGCAATAAAACTCAGGTAGATTTAAAAACTGAATGGCCTAATGATGAATTTTTAAAACATGCCAATACCGGAGAATTAACCGATAAAAATAGTGAAAAATTTAAAACTTTCATTTGTAAATTTAAAGATGTATTCTCTCGCACTGCTTGTGATATTGGGGGTATTGACTTAATTGGATTTGTCGTTCCAATTGATGAAATAGTTACAAATAAAAGCCAAAAACAATTTACATTATCATTTTTAATGCAGGAAGCAATAATGAAACAAGTCAAGGAAATACTTTGAGCTAAGATTATTGAAGTGGGTCGATCACCATTCAACTCATCTGTTTTTATCATTGGCAAACCTAATAAAGAGGGCAAAATCTTACCCAAACATCTTTGGAATGAAGAAAACAGTAGGTTCTTAATTGATCTTAGAGAAGTCAATAAAGGTATTAAAGATAGTCAATGGGAAATTCGCAGAATTGAAGAAGTTATAACTGATATGGCAGGGAAAAAACAATTTTCTACATTAGACATCAAACACTCCTTTTATGCATGCAATTTATCCGAAGAAAGTCGCCAATTATTTTCTTTCAATGTTAAAGGTATGTCATACCGATTTTTGAAAGCACCAATGTGATCGAAAAGCAGTCCTAGACAATTTTTGGAATTTTTGGAAATCATTTTCGGGACGTTCCTTGTAAAACAAATGACGAAATAAATTTCTCTGAGTTTCTGAGTTGGTACGTAGATGACCTAACAATACATAGGCTACGGAAAGCGAAAAATTTGAAGATCATTTGAAAAATTTACAAATTGTTTTTGAAAGGTTACGTGAATTCCTCCTTAAACTCAATTTATCAAAATGCTGTTTTTATGCAAATTCAGTCAATCTGTTAGGATTCAAAGTCTCACCCGAAGGGATCTCTCCCCAAGAATCAAAGGTTGAAGCGATTAGGGCGATAACACCGCCTAGGGACGTTTCGGACGTTCGTAGTTTCCTAGGCATGGCTTCATTTCTACGAAGTTTTTACCTTAACTACGCAGAAATTTCATATCCTTTGGTTCGCCTAACTCGCAAAAATGTCCCATTTGTTTTTGGACCCACCGAAATGGAGGCATTTGAAAAACTAAAATCCGAACTTACTAATCCACACACAATTCTACTCCGTTTTCCATCGAAATCAGAGGATTTTCATTTGTTCACAGATACTAGCATGAAAGCAATTAGAACTCTACATTGTGTAAAATGTAAAACCACGTATAGCTTTCAAATAGTTACAAGCTATTATAAAATTAACAGTGAACCCGCGTCTAAATATGACAATCTCAACAAAGAATAATTCGCACATTCGTCTGGGAGTAAAAATTGTCAAAAAACCTTTCTATGGTCCACTCATACACATTGCTATACAGATTGCAGGGCCCTATCTTATTTAAAGAGAGCTAAAGACGCAAATAGGAAGTTATACCGTATTGCTGTTTTAATAGACAGTGAGCAATTTACCTTTCATCACATTCCTGGAGTTAAAAATCCTAGCGACTATTTGAGCCGCCCTAGTTCTGAATTTGTTGAAAAATGCAGAAAAGTTAAGCTTGATAAATTGGAACAGGAACTTGACTGCCTTCAAGGTGAATATGTTGATTTTATTGGACTAGGAGAGAAGGAACTCAGACAGGCTCAAATGCGCGATAAAGAAATAAAAGCAGCGTACAAATTTTTGGAAACTGTACCCGGAAAACAATTTGATTTTCGGGAAATGGAGTCTCAGGACTCGGGCCCAAATTATGCAATCTTCACTAGTCGGTCAACCGTAAGGGGTAGGCCTATCGTGCCTATTAGTCACGAGCAAGTCATGACAAGGGGTTATGTAATCCAGAAGGAAGCCACTGAGTCCCCTCTAAGGGATGCAAAAAAGGGTTGCATCCATAGGGATGCAGAAAAGGGTGGCATTCCGGCGCACAAAGGAGCCACAAGCTTTTGCTCACAGGGAACTCATTTACATTAATAGGGTATAGAGTCTCCCGGGATAGACATTAAGGCAGATGAAACAAACGTATTACCAAAATGGCTTATAGAATATAAGCTGGTATTTCATAATGAGATAGTTTCTGCAGTCGATAGTACCGGAGATAAAATACGCGTAAATAAATATTAAATCTGTGTAGCAAAAGATTTTATCTCCACAACCATCGCCTTAATGCATAACAAATTATTGTTAGGTGCCCATGAAGGGTATATAAAAACGCTAGAACGAGTACGCGAATTTGCAGTTTTTGAAAACTTGCCGGTGCTTGTACAAAATTATGTCAAAAATTGTGATTCATGTCTTCGTCGAAATATAACGGGTCCTATGCTGAACCCAAGTTTGGCTGAAAATATTCCTCCGTCGCACTTATTTCATGCATTTTCTATAGATAGTGAATTCGCTCATAATAAAATTCTTTTCAATGCTACAAAACTTAATTTTGATTTCGAATCATTAGACTTCAAAAAAATTCATAGCTTTCTCAAGAGAGAGATGTATTCTGAAAAAGGCATAAACAGCCTAAACTGTGTTTCGAGCAAAGCAAATTTACACAGAAAAAATGAATCAGAAAAGTCCGGGAGGATTGGGATCATGACTGGTGGCACGTTAATTTTTCTAATCACTATTGGAATTTCCACGGTGATTCTCATCAAATTAATGACATTATGTATTGATTATAGAGAAATGAAAAAAAATCGTTTTAGAATAGTCGAACAAGGGGACAACGAATAATAACAATGTAGTTTAGGTAAGGAATAAAAATTTATTTAAAACGTATGAAAAAAAAAGTAATAAAAATTTTTTTTTTTTTAAATAAAATAGGGGGGGGGGAGAAATTTAAATAGTGTTTAGCTGCTTACGCAATTTAGATATAATGGTATTTCTCGTAATTAGTGTTCTATTACGTTAAGGGTATATTTTTGGTATTTAGTGCTTGTTCCAATTCAAAGGTATAGCTGGTATGTGTTGTTTTAAGTACTTGTTTCTGCTTTCTTTTCTAGTCAAGGAAGTTCATCACAATGACCAAAAACTTACTATCCATTGAGAAGCTCCTTTGGGGGCCATGGACCCAGAACTCTATGCTGGTGCCTTGGAAGATAAGAAGGGGGAAAAGACAACTTGTGGATAGTTCAGCTTGGAGAACCAACAGTGACAAGTGGTTAGAGGAACACCGCTGGGAGAGTTCGAGCAACCTCCACCTTTCTATAATATACGGTGCGCTGGGAGAGTTTAACAATAACCTCCACATCAACTGCCGTCGGAGAGTTCCAGTAACCTCCACTAGCCAACTATAGACGGTGAGCTTGGAAAGTGCAGCAGCCACTTCCAAATCAACGGTGCCAGCCGGTGCAAGTTGACTATATTTCGGATTCTCTACGGCTTCAAGAAGACTGTTCACGAGTGTACTCTAGTATTGTATTTTGTCTATTAGTTTATTAAAGTAGTTTTAGCAACATCTTGAGTAGATACGAATCCTGCCTACCACGCTACCCAAGGTCTTGTCCTCGTGGAGGCTTGATCAACCCCCACTGGGGACCAATAAGACGGTATCTCTTTAGAGAAATACACCATACTTCACAAGGTAGTTCAGTACTTGAAATTTCCAAAAAGCTCATGTTGTCGTTTTTTTTACAATGTGTGCAAGGTACAATGGCCAAGAGAGGGGGGGGGGGGTTCAAGTTTAAAATGGGGATACAGTTTCTTTGCTGTTAAAAGTAAAAACCGGGGATTTATTGGGGGATTTAGAAAATGGGGACCACATCAGCTCGCGGATGGATTTCACCAACTGGAATCCGCCCCTCTACCCCGAGTTGGTGAAACGTCAAGCTCCCAATCAGCTACTCATGTTAAAATCAGAGACGGGGAGTGATTTGATATCCAATTGGCTGTTCCCGGGTCTTAAAGTATATTGCGTTGAAACTCACAACAGGGATGTAAAGCAGGTGTGTAAAGGGTTGCCTACACATTTTGTAAAGAACAATTTGAACATGAGTGTGTACAAAAACTGTGTAAAGATTAGCCTAGTGCCGAGAGCACAAGTGCTTGCAATTCTCTCTCTAGAGTATAAAAATTATACTGTAAGAGTTGAAAAGAATGCAATGTCATGTATATCCGACAAAGTCTGTATGCTCGAGAATGGTGTAAGTGTACTGCCCCATGGCCACTGCCGCATTTCAGACCGGGTTGAATGCATAGACTATCGCAATCAACTTGGTCTGGATAAATTAACCTAACTCAAACCTAACCTCACCCAATCCTAACCTGATATAAATTAACCTAGCCCAACCTAACCTTTTATGAATTAAATGGTCTAACCTGCAGCAGTGACGGCGACTATTGTATACTGTTTCGACCCCGGGGGTGTGGGGGGGGGGGGGTCCTGCCCTTGGCCGGACTTCGGCCCGCGGTTCCCGGGGGGGGGGGGATCGCGCCAGCTGCTGGCTTTTGGCCCAGAGGGGGTTGGGGTATTAAATTCATAGTGTTCAACTGTGCTATTCATGTTCATGTTTGTGTTTTTTATGTGTTGTACAAATAGTGCTATTGTACATTAATGTGTGTGTGTGCACAAATAGTGTTCTTGCTGGACAAAAAGTGTTTTTTTATGACAATAAGTGTTGTAAATATAGTGTGTGTGTTGCTCTTGTTGAACAAATGTTTTATGTCAATAAATGTTGTTGTACATATAGTGTTGTTCTTGATGGACAAAAAGTGTTTTTTTATAATAAATGTTGTTCTTGTTGAACAAGCGTTTTTGTTCAATAAATGTTGTTCTTGTTGAAAAAGTATTTTTATGTCGAATAAATGAATGAAATATTGTTTTTGTTGTTAATGTACTAGATAGATCTAAGAAAAAATTACTACTACTTATTTAATGGACAAGTATTGTTTACAGTTAGTTGTAGTCTGAAAGTTGTCAACAGCAGCAGTATCTATGAATTTAAAGCACCATCCAGGTCGTTTCTGTGTGGTCCATCAATGTCTGGGAAAAAAACACTTTTAGCTAAAATAATTCAAAATTGTAATAAAATGTTTTTGGAAAAACCAAAGAAAATTTATTATTGCAATAGTATTTGGCAGGAGTCCTACGATCAAATAAAAGCTATTGACACATCTATACCAATACAATTCATACGGGGACTTGATGTTTTCAATAGTATTGAACCAAACTCATGGCTGATTATTGATGATTTGGCTGAATCCATTGAACAGTTCTCACAGGAAATGCTATAGCTGTTTACCGTTCGCTCTGATCATGAAAACATTTCCATAACCCTAGTTCTACACTACCTCTTTCATCAGAGCAATGTATGAGAACCCTTGCTTTGAATTGCACCATCTATATTATCTACCGAATTGTTCGTGATTCTAGCTCGCTAATAAGTCTGAATAAGCAAATATATCCCAGCGCCCCCAAATTTCTGCTGTCAGCGTACACTCAGGCGACAAATAAGCCCTACGGATACATTTTGCTAGATCTTAATCAGAGAACAGCCGAGGATCTACGTGTATTCACCGATATTTTCGACAAAGAAATTACTGTATATCTTTCGGTGAACAGTAGAAAAAACTATTAGTTGTCATTGTGACACTGAAGAAACTACACTACGCGAACAACGGCATTTATTTTAGGTACTTCAAAACCTCCACTCAGGAAGGCTATACTCAAACATGGTCTTGACAATGACTTCATTAATCTAATATCCGAACTTTGTTTAAATTTGACTGAAGGCAATGTACACTTGCAAGAAGGTGTTAGACAACAGACAAAGCAACATCGTTCCACTGTACGTGCCTTGGCTTGCAAAAACAAGGGAAATTTTTTTAAAAGAAAATGTCTCCTTCAAACGGGTGGTATCTTTTTTACCCTTTTACTGCCAAGAATTGCAAGACTTGTAAACAGTTTTTTCTAGAGAATGGCCAAGACCTATAAATTAACACCATTTGAACTTGTCCTCTTGCCCGTGGAACATTTTGAAGACAGTCTGAGCAAATTAATTTATGATGAGAATATTGCGAATGATAAAAAGCTGCTTTTACTTCAAGATGCATTGCGACGCGTGGAAAAACATAGACCTTATCGTGAGCGATCCACGACCATCGCCGTCACAGATCCCTTTAAACGGGAAACATCTCAAGGTTCAGCAGCAGTGCAATCAAAGGAGAATGAATTGAATTCCATAGTGACATCAATCAGAAACCTATTGCCAGTGACCTATCGAGAACAGAGTAAAAGAGTATTGTCATATCTCATGTTGGAAAGTGGTGGTAATCATCAACTTCAAGTTGACAGCTTAGGAAAACGAATTATAATTCAGGGGAAAAGTTATAATCTAGTTGATTTAATTTTCGATATGGTGACGAATCGTAAAGGACTTTTATCATTTGACAATAATCTATAAACCTCTCTAAATACATCAAACTTCCCCAAAAGTCTTATTGGCAATAAGCAAATTCTAAAGAAACTAAGAGAATATAGTCCTCCAACAACGCCACCACCATTTAAAAAACAAGAAGATTCAATATTGGAAAATACTAGCAGCAGCAGCAGCAATGATTTTATGACACCTGTGGCTAGTAAAAAGCGAAGACGGATTTGTTCACTCTCTAGTGTGCAAAAGGGGAGCGGACATTACACTACGTGATTGCGTTCAAAATGGTTGAAGTTCTGAATCATTTCTATGAAAATATTGGTGAAGCGGGAAGTCTAGGTTCCCCCACAACGCTTTCTAAAGTTGCCTCTAACATAGATGGCAGCACATTAAAAAAAGCAAAGGAGTATCTAGAAAATGAACCGAGTTACACACTGCATTGGAATTGCAGGCTTCGTGGCAAATAAATCAACAAACTAAAGCCATCTTCCCTCTGCATATAATGCCAACTGATCCTTTAACTCTAGACGCGATTGAACGGCGTCACAATACATCCTACAAATATATTCTAGCGGCAATCAATTTCTTTAGTCGCTATGCATATGCCATTCTATTGCAATCAAAGAGAGCTGTTGAAGTTGTTCATGCCTTAGAAAGTAATCTTGAACAGGATTGCAAAAGAAAAATTCGATCAGATCGCGGTAACGAATTTGTTAATCCTCATGTGCAAAAGGTTCTATTGCAATATAATACAAAACTTTATCATAGCCATAGTCCGACAAAGGCTGCATTGGCTGAACGGTTGATAAGAACGATTCCTCTATCAATTTCAAGATATTGTACACTGAAAAATACTGCTGCTTTTATTCATGATTTAGATAAAATCATGCAAATATACAATCAACGATCTCATCAATCATTGTCCAACTCAAGCCCTTGGGAAGTTCATTGCAGTGAAAATACATTTGATGCTTTTCTAAAGCAATATTCCAATGAAAAAGAAAAAAAAAGTGAAGATGAAATTTAATGTTGGTGATACTGTTCGAATTAATAGAACCACCAATATTTTTGAAAAGGGGAATTATTTATGGAGCACTGAACTGTTTAAAGTGGCAAAAATCTTAGACAGTTCAGCCACGACATATTGGCTGCGAGACACCAAAGATGATTATGTTCTCGGCGGTTTTTATGACTAAGAATTACAAAAAGTTAGAAACACTAGTGAAATTTATCAAATTGAAAAGATATTAAACAGTCGTACTCGTAGCGGCAAGAGACAGTTGCTTGTTCGCTGGCTAGGATACAACTATGATTTTGATTCTTGGGTTAGTGCTGAAGATATTAACAATGCCCAATGATTTTTATGTGACTTTCATGTCCAATGTTTCTGATCCCCTTTACAATGACTTGAATAGAGCAAGAAATTTTTGGACGAAACTCTCCCCCACCATCAAATTCGACGACAATGGAAAGTATGAAGTGGCTCTTGTCGACTGTATTCTCAAAAATACCTACGACATCCTGAGAAAAGATCGCAAATATGAGCTAAAAGCTATACCATTGGACTGGTCCCTCTTTGCAGCTTATGAATGAGTTGAAGCACTTAATTATGGGGAATTTCCCCATGTCACATTGAAACATAAAGAATAAGGTAACATGACTGAATTTCGTGCAAAAATTAATAGAAAATTCTTACATTTTAGGAATGATTTATTCAATTTTAACTATTAAACTGAATACGATAGGATTTACATTACCTTACATGTTGACACTGAAATGATTCATCTCAATGATAATCTGAGAGATGTTCTTGGTTTTAAACAGAATATGATCAATGGTAGAAATGCTGCAACTGTTAACGGGATAGATAATGTTATTTTTGCTGATTATCGACCTGGTTTCACCTCAGACACTTGTATATTTCTCTATGCTTCATTTGTGGAAACATCCCGGGTTGGCAGTAGCAATGTTCCCCTCCTACGAGTTCTTGAACGAAAAACCAATCAAGAACATATTCACCACTACAATATAAAGCATCTTCAGTATATTCCCGGTTTGGGTGTATCAAACGGTTTGGGTGTGATTACATGCTATTTTCGACCCATCATTCAACAACAACAAGATGTCTAATAGAAAAGTGGTATTCATTTGTCCTGATATTGACTGCTGTGTTAATACTCTTGGCCCAAGACAGCAGGGCAATGGAATGGATTATTACAAAGGTCGCTCGTCAATGTCTGGCTACGGTCTTGGCCGTTGGTTTGCTAAGCTGTTTCGTTCGGCACTACCTCTGGCTAGAAAATATATTGTACCGGCTGCGAGAGATTTTGTATCCTCTACACTATACGATTGGGGCTATGGCAAGGATTTAAAAAAAGTGCTTCGGAAATTCTTAGGACCAGTGCACGAACCCTTGGCAAGAGATTAAAAAAAATGGAAAAGGTTTAAAAAGGTCGAGAAACAATGCATAACTCATCAGTCTCTACTCAGGTCAGAAACGAAAGACATCATCCCTGTCAAAGAAAAAAGTAAAAAGCCGACACATACTGTAAACAGTAGAAGAAGAAGCCCCAGGAAGAGAATTGTTAGATCGAAACTAGATTTCTTTTCCTAAGATGTCATACTTACCGCATAAGGATTTCCAACCTTCAATCACCTCCTCATTGAATCTATTCAATGCAATGTTGATGTGAGTGTAAAACATGGATACTAGGAACAATCTTATACACAAAAACCCCTCTCCGATAATATCCACTTTCAAATTTATTCCGATGAAGACTACTCTTATGGAATTGTCTTCGACATTTATAGATTTACAAATGAAAGTCCGGAAATCCGATAATACATTGCCAATTCTTGCCGATGGAATATCCTATGAAAATTTTATATTACATAATTTATTTTGTCAAATCAGTGTCTACATCAATGGCACGTTGGTGAGCACAAGCAACAATCTCTCAAATTATACAAGCTATATGCAATTCATGCTGATGACACCCAAGTCATACAAGGAATTGAGAGGCACCTCCAATGGATATGAATATATTACTAACACTGATAGTACAGATGCACTTAAAAATGCTACAACTAGTGAATTACATCTAGTTGGAAAAATATATCATGAAATATTTAATAGCCCCAATGGTTACCACCCAATATAAAAGTGGATATAAAATTGACACTTGCACCATCCAATTTCATTTTACGAAAAGAACTTGCTGTTAATCCGGATGTGACTCTCTGTCTCACCTCGGCAATACTTCATGTACGCAAACAACAAGTTATGAGTTCTGATGCTTTGGCGGTGGAAAAACTGAGAGCCATTGGAAATAGCCTAATATTAAACTACTTGTTCCTCATACAATCACCAATCAACCTGATATTGCCATGGGGTCACGTACCTTCACCGACTCATCCTTTATCAATGGCGAAATTCCGTCAAAACTGGCCTTGGCATTTGTAAAAAGCGCTAGTGAAATAGGATCGTGGACTGGATGCCCACATAAATTTGAAATGTTTGGACTTTCACATCTTGTCTGCAAAGTAAATGGAATCCCACTCTACAATCTATCTTTTGATAAATCCTATAGAACATTGTATGAGTTGACCATGCAAACCCTAGATCATGATTCACAACTATTTGAAAAGGGTATAACCGAAGAAATGTTTGTTAAAACACGTGGTATCATTGCATTGGATTTGTCTGGCACACAGGATATGAGTATAGTGCGTACAGGGAGTGTACGTTTAGAGTGTACAATTGCCGACCCATTAGCTGAGAGCATCGCACTAATCGCGCTAAATCAATATGAAACCTATTGGGAAATCACTCCAAAAGGCATTGTTCTACTAGACTTGGCACCATGAACACCAGTCAAATATTCAACGTATTTAATATGGATCCCTACATGTCCCAGTACAGATCCTATTGTCTGCCCTTGGACTTTTTTGGAAAAATTAAAAGTGCCAACAATACCATAATTATTGTTAATAGCAGTCCGTCGACTGTGCACACGGGTCATTGGTTTTGCATCTTTCAAACAACAAAGACGATTGAATTTTTTGATCCTCTTGGGCTACACTATACATTCTACACACCACACATCGGCAACTATATTGAGAGCAGTGGAAAAACTATTATTCAAAATCAGAAGAGAGTGCAGGGTCTGACGACTAAAAGCTTTGGCTTCCATACACTACTATATTTTGTGTTTCGATGTCGCGGCTATACTTACAAGCAGTTTCTTGACATTTATGTAGACAATCCACGTCTGAACGACTTTATGATGGAATATATCCTCTCAAACCTGTATAATGTTGATTTCGGCGCCCTACGAGCAAAGTGCTTAAAAAATGTATGTGAATTTGTTTATTAGTAAATGAAAAATGTATATATATACAACAATGACTTTATTATTAACTTTAGATTTCTTCTTCTTCGGTGTATAGGCAACTGTCGTGAACCACTAATGCTGGTAAATCATTTAGATTCACTGTATATTGATCTTGATTGGCTGCATTGTCAGGGTCACATTTTCTACAGTATAATGTAACTTCACTCTTGTCATATCTCTTCGTATAGTCAATGATACTATTTGCATTCATATTATGAAATTCACAAGTTTCAATCTGTCTATTTGAAGCAATATCACATACAGTGTTTTCAAATGGTGAGTCACATTCGGTAACTACCAAATAAAAATCACTTGGTTTATAGTCATAATAGGCAGTGTCATTACAACGATGACGTAGAAACCAAATTGTCTTGTTGCCCCAACAGTTGAATCGTAGACCAGATCCTTCCTCCCAGAATAATTTAAATCCACGACGATACCAATCTCGTAGAAATAAACTAAAATCACGTTTGGGGTTCTTTAGAATCATACCGAGGTAATTGTTCTCCCGCTGATCACATTTGTCATAGTGACAATTGGAGCACAGATGTCTTCTAGGGTGAGAGTCACAAATCTCTTCAAGACATGAATTACATCCTTTAATTTGCACTGCATAGCCTTTATGTAATTTACAAGGATTACATAATTTGCACTTTTCACTATAGTCATTAATAATTGTACAATTCTCACATTGTGTGCAACTGCCAAGAGTGTACATGCATAGTGGACATGTATAGAAAATTTTTTGGTTTCCGATGTCAACTCTCTCACAGCTCAAACGAAACTGATCATCCTCGTTCGAAAAATTTAGAGGAAGGAATGGGAAAGGAGTAACACTGTGATGATATCTCTTTCGTAAGGCGGAGCCATCTACATCGAATCTATGGCAATGTTTTCAAAAGTATATTCAGGATATTAGTTTGCTTTGTTCCAATTAATATATCAGTAAATTGAGTATAAGCATTTGAGTCACATCGTAAAAGTTTCATGCAATAGTCCAATGGGGGAGAATCAGTTTTCATTATATTGTCAAGTTTTCCCCGAGATAATATCTTTCGTTGAAGGGATAACTCGAGAAAATTATCATCAAAAATACAATGTTTTTCCATAAACACCAGATTCGATCTAGTTCTCTCTTTCTCAAATTTATTCATTTTTCAATCCTATCACTGTGACTGCTGACTCTAGACTGACCATGATTCGTTAGCCTAACATTCTAACAAAAAAAGGGAACATTTTCGATTTCGAAACAACTTTATTGTATAATTACAACAATAATACTACACATGCACAAGTAGCGATACAGTTTATTGTCTTCGATATGTTTCACTAATACACTTAAAGCACTTTGCAGTCTATTCACATGCGCTATATCAACTTTTGCAGCGACACATAATTGTTTCTCTGTCTCAAATTTATTCAAAGATATCACACAGCTTCCCTAAACTATATCCTATTCCAGATAAGGCCGCGATCCTCTCTTGATTTCTGCTACAATGTCTCGTGCGCTTTTATCATTGCTGCAGACTACACTATCAAATTCTAGTAGGGTAAACATTCCACTCATCATCAGCACAAATATATCCTAATGAGAAAAGTCAAACTGTTCTTACTCCTTTGAATTCTATTCACACACTAATAAAAACTAAAGCAACAATCCTTTCCTTATATTATCTGCAATCCTGTCCCGCTAATATTTCCGACTCCCTGATTGGCTTAGAAAGAGACACGTGATCCTGTTCCCGTTAGACTCGATCAATACATTCCCCGCCAGATTATGTAATCAATTTCTCAGAACTCTACTTCCCCTCTTGTCCTAGTCGATTATGTAATCATGTTCTCAGAGATCTTCTCCCCTTCTTTTATAAATCAATTTCTCAGAAATCTACTCTCCCCCCCCCCGAGTGGATCAATACATCTCTTCCCGTCACTGTGCTTGTGCAAACTCCGTCCCGAAGTCATTATACCTAGAAACAACAAAGAAATCGACCTTGAGAAAGGGGGCATTGACCCCATTAGACTCGATCAGTAATCTGTGAATAAATTATGTAGGCTTGGCGTTAGACTTAATTGTAGATGGCTGCACGGTGCATATCTCATATTTATAGATAGCTCCCTACTCTCTAATCACTTTCGACTATTAAAAAGGGCACTAGTCCTTTGAATTTCCAATTGAATGAGCCTTTTCGAAGTTTCTACGACAACACTTTCTATAAAAATCATATATGCCCCCAGGGGATAACTTACAACCCTTGCCTTGAGGGCTGTGGGGGACTGTCCTCCTCAAAAACATAATTTCTGTCGGGAAATCAACTACGGTAAACAAAATGGCTATGTCAAAATTTTGATTGGATGTGTTTGGGGAAATGGTGGGTCTGAAAGGGTTGTTAGTTGCCTTCCAATCACTTTATACTATTAAAAAGGGCACTAGCCACTCTATTTTCCAATCGAATGAATCCTTTTCCAAGTTTCCACGACAACTCGTTCAATACCAAGTACCATGGTCTAAACCCCCCCCCCCCCACAAAAAAATAATAATACATTGTGCCAACATCGTTCTTTACTTAGGCAGCTTGATTGCACTGCCTACCGTATGATATTCAGGGAAGCAATATCATAGGCAGCGCAATTGTGCTGTCTACGATAGGCAGCGCAATTGTGGAATAGAATGGAAATTGGAGTTTGGAATAGCTAGTGCCCTTTTTAATAATCTGAAGTGATTGGAAGGTAACTAACATCCGTTCCTACCCCACCATTTCCCCAAACCCATGCACTCAAAATTTTGAGATAGCCATTTGGTTCAATGCAGTTGAAAGTTTTGGAAATTATATCTTTGAGCAGGACAATCCCCCCCCCCCAGTGCTTTAGGGCAAGTGTTATAAGTTAAACCCTGGGGGCATATAAGGTTTTTATTGAAAGCTTTGTCGTAGAAACTTGAAAAAGGGTTCATTACATTGGAAATTGAAAGGGCTAGTCCCTTTTTAATAGTCGACAGTGATTGGGGGAGAACTAAACCCCCTCTCACACCCACCATTTTCCCAAACACATACAATCAAAAATTATGAGATTCAAGAAAATTTTGAGATGCCATTTTATTCAACATAGTTGAACGTTCTGGAAATTAGGTCTTTGAGGATGACAATCACCCCAAATCCCTCAGGGCAAGGATTTTAAGTTATTACCTGGGGACATATAAGGTTTTTATAGAAATTGTTTTCATAAAAACTTCAAAAACGGCTCATTTGATTGGGAAATCAAAGGGCTAGTGGCCTTTTTAATAGTTGAAAGTGATCTGAGGTGAACTAACACCCCTATCCCACCCACCATTTTCCCAAACACATCCAATCAAAATTTTGAGATTGACATTTTGTTCAACGCAGTTGAAAGGTCCGGAAATTATGTCTTTGAGGTTAAAACTCCCCCTACAGCCCTCAGGGCAAGGTTTTTAAGTTATGCCCTAGGGGCATATGAGGTTTTTATAGAAAGCGTTGTCATAAAGCTTCAAATAGGTCTCACTCGATTAGAAAGTGAAACAGCTAGTGCCCTTTTTAATAATTGAAAGTCATTGAATGTCAACTAATCCCCCTCTCAGGCACATCATTTCCCCAAACACATCCAATCAAAATTTTGAGATATTCATTTTGTTCAACGTAATTAAAAGTTCTGGAAATTAGTTCTTTTAGGATGATAGTAGAAGGGCCTTATTGAGCCCCACGAGGCACCCCTGCTGCCACCTATAACTTTTTTGCACACCATATATGGGCATAGAGTCATTAGGGAGAACACGTGGCTAATGGGGTCAATGACCTCTTTTTCCAAGGTCGATTTATTTGATGTTTCTATGTGTAATAACTCCAGAACGAATGTTGCACATGCGCATTGAATTCTAACGGGAAACAATCTTATTGATCTAGGACTCGAGGGGGAAGTGAATTTCCGAGAGCTTGATTGCGTAATCGATCGTGAATGTTATGATCCAGAAATAGTATTTGTTGTTGTTGCTCTAGGCAATGTTATGAGTTTCCCGGAAACAGTTAGATCACGTGTTTCCTTCTCAGCCAATCAGCGAGTCGGTTACATCCCCCTTCTCAACCAATCAGAGGGCTTGTTACATAGTAGCGGCGGAGTGAATATAAAGAAAGGATTTTTGTTATAGTTTTATTAGTCTGTGAATAGAATTCAAGGAGTGAGAAGAAGAACAGTTTGACTTTACTCATTTGGATATATATTTCTGATGGCGATGAGTGGAATGTTTACCCTATTAGAAGTTGATAGTGGAGTTGATGATAATGGTACAAGAGCACCAAACATTGCGGTGGAAATTACGAAAGTATTAAGTCTTTGTCTGGACTGGGATGCAGTATATGCAAGATATGTGATATCCTTGAGCAAATTTAAAATGGAGGATCAATTATGTTTTGCTGCTAAAGTTGATATAGCACATGTGAATAGACTTCAATGTGCTTCAAGTGCATTGGTGAAACATATTGAAGACAATATACAGTGTCGCTAATTGTATATGCTCTATATTATTGGTGTTGTTGTAATTATTCAATAAAATTGTTTCGAAATCAAAAATGTTCTCTTTCTTTTCTGGGTAGGGCTAACGAATCAGGGTCAGTCTAGAGTCAGCAGTCGGAGTGAAAGGACTGAAAAATGAATAAACTTGAGAAAGAGAGAATTAGATCAAATCTAGTGTTTATGGAAAAACATTTGATTTTGGATGATGATTTTCTCGAGTTATCTCTTAAACGCAGGATATTCTCTTGTCAGGGAACACTTGACAATATAATGAGGAGTGATTCTCCCCATTGGACTATTGTATGAAACTTTTAAAATGTGACTCAAATGCTTATAGTCAATTTATTGATATATTAATTGGAACAAAGCAGAATCATATTGTGGATATACTTTTGAAAACATTGCCAATGGAATCAATGTAGATGGCTCCCCCATCATTCGAAAGAGCTAACGTCACAGAGCTACTCCTCTCTCCCCCATTTCCCTCTCAGTGAATTTATCGAACGAAGAGGATCAGTTTCGTTTTAGCAGTGAGTGAGTTGACATCGGAAACCGAAAAATGTTCTATATATGTCCATTGTGCATGTACACTCTTGGCAGTTGGAATCAATCTGAGCATTGTACAATTATTGATGACTATAGTGAAAAGTGTAAATTATGTAATCCTTGTAAATTACATAGAGGCTATGCAGTACAAATTAAAGGATGTAATTCATGTCTTGAGGAGGTGTGTGACTCTCATCCTAGAGGGCACCTGTCCTCCAATTGTCACTTTGATAAATGTGATCAGTGGGAGAATACTTACCCCGCTATTATTGGAAAGAATCCTAAACGTGATTTTAGTTTATTTCTACGAGATTGGTATCGTCGTGGATTTAAATTATTCTGGGAAGAGGAATCGGGTCTACGATTCAACTGTTTGGGTAACAAGACAATCTGGTTTCTACGTCATCGTTGTGATGACACCACCTACTATGACTATAAACCAAGTGATTTTTATTTGGCATTTACCGAATGTGATTCACCATTTGAAAACATTGTATGTGATATTGCATCAAATAGACAGATTGAAACTCGTGAATTTCATAATATGAATGCAAATAGTATTATTGACTATACAAAGAGATATGACAAGAGTGAAGTTACATTGTACTGTAGAAAATGTGACCCTGACTTTGCAGTCAATCAAGATCAATATACAGTGAATTAAGATGATTTATCAGCATTAGGGGTTCATGATAGTTGCCTATACATCGAAGAGGTAGAAATATAAAGTTTAGATTTAGAGACATTGTTGTACATATAAATGCATTTTATTAATAAGCAAATTAAAAAATATTTTGTAAGAACTTTACTCTTAGGGCACTGAAATCAATATTGTACAGGTCTGAGAGGATATATTCCACTAGAAAGTCATTCAGACGTGAATTGTCAACGTAAATGTGGAGAAACTGCTTGTAAGTATAGCCGCGACATCCGAACACAAAATATAGTAGTGCATGGACGCCACAGCTTTTAGTCGTTAGATCCTGCACCCTCTTCCGATTTTGAATAATAGTTTTCCCACTGTTCTCAATATAGTTGCTGATGTGAGGTGTATAGAATGTATAGGGTAGACCAAGAGGATCAAAAAATTTAATCGTCTTCATTGTTTGAAAGATGCACAGCCAATGGCCCGTCAGCATAGTCAACGGACTGCTATTAAAAATAATCAAGGTATTGTTGTCACTTTGAAGTTTTCCAAGATAGTCTGAGGGCAGACAATAGGATTTGTACTGGGACGTGTAGGGGTCCTTATTAAATACACTAATTATTTGACTGGTGTTCATGGTGCCATGTCTAGTAGAACACTGCCTTCGGGAGTGATTTCCCAATAGGTTTCATATTGATTTAGTGAGATTATGGCTATACTCTCAGCCAATGGGTCGGTAAATGTACACTCTAAACGCACACTCCCCGTACGTACGAGACTCATATCCTGTGTACCTGACAAATCCAATACAATGATAACATGTGTTTTAGCAAACATATCTTCGGTTATACCATTTTCAAATAGTTGAGAGTCATGATCTAGGGTTTGCATGGTCAACTCATACAATTTTCTATAGTATTTATCAAAAGATAGATTGTAGAGTGGGATACCGTTTACTTTTCACACAAGAGAGGAAAGCCCAAACATCTCGAATTTATTTGGACATTCGTTCCATGATCCAATTGCACTGACGCTTTTTACAAATGCCAACGCTAGTTTTGAAGGAAATTCGACAGTGAGAAAGGATGAATCTGTGAAGGTGCGTGAGCCCATGGCAATATGACATGGAGTGGTGATTTTATGAGAAACAAGTGGTTTAATATTGCTGCCATTGGCTCTCAGTTTTTCCACCGCCAAAGCAACAGAACTCATGACCTGTTGTTTGCGTACATGAAGTATTGCCGAGGTGAGGAAGAGACTTACATCAGGATTGGCAGCAAGTTCTTTTCTCAATATGAAATTGGAGGGTGCAAGCGTTAGTTTTATATCCACTTTAACATTGGGCGGCATCCATTGGGGTATATTAGATATTCCATGATATATTTTTCCAACTAGAAGTAATTCACTAGTTGTAGCATTTTTAAGTGCATCTGTACTATCAGTATTAGTAATTTGTTCATATCCATTGGAGGTGCCTCTCAATTCCTTGTATGACCTGGGTGTCATCAGCATAAATTGCATATAGCTAGTATAATTTGAGAGATTGTTGCTTGTGCTCACCAGCGTGCCATTGATGTATACACTAATTTGACAAAATAAATTATGTAGTATACAATTTTCATAGGATATTCCATCGCCCCAAATTGGCATTGTATTATCGGATTTCCGGACTTTCACTTTCAAATCTATAAATGTGGACGACATGTCCATAAAGTCGTCTTCATTAGAATAAATTTGAAAGTGGATATTATCGAAGAGGAGTTGTAGTGGATAAAATTATTCCTAGTATCCATGCTTGACACTCACATCAACATTTTCAGCATTGAATAGATTCAATGAGGTGGTTATTGGAGGCTGAGAATCCTTATGCGATAGGTAGAAAATTTTAGGAGAAGAAATCTAGTTTCGATCTAACAATTTTCTTCCTGGGACTTCTGTTTACAGCACGTGTCCGCTTTTTCCTTCTTTTCTTTGACAAAAGGGATGTCTGATGCTTCCATCCTGGGTGGAGACTGATGAGGGATGCGTTGTTTCTCGACCTTTTTAAACCTATACCATTTTGTTTTAATCTCTCACCAAGGGTTCGCGCACTGGACCTAAGATTTTCCGAAGCACTTTTTTTAAAATCCTTGCCAGAGCCCCAATCGAATAGTGTAGAGAATGAAAAATCTGTCGAAGCCGTTACAATATATT
Organism: Artemia sp. Qi Xiang Cuo; assembly: GCF_049724085.1. NCBI lineage: Eukaryota > Metazoa > Arthropoda > Branchiopoda > Anostraca > Artemiidae > Artemia > Artemia sp. Qi Xiang Cuo. Next base: position 50,768,390 of record NC_142800.1, read on the forward strand.
GTCTAGCCAGGGGTAGTGAAGAGCGAAACAGCTTAGAAAACCAACTGCCAAGACCGTAGCCAGACATTGACGAGCGACCTTTTTAGTAGTCCATTCCATTGCCATGATGTCTCGGGCCAAGAGTATTAACATAGCAGTCAATATTAGGACAAGTGAATACCACCTTTCTATTAGACATCTTGCTTTTGAACGATGGGTCGAAAATGGCATGTAATCACAGCCAACCCTTTTGAAATTGCTATTGGATCACCCAATTCGGTTCTTAGTGTTAACTGACAGAGTTCCAAATAGGAAGTGTTTACGGGAATATACTGAAGATGCTTTATATTGTAGTGGTGAATATGTTCTTGATTGGTTTTTCGTTCAAGAACTCGTAGGAGGGGAACATTTGAATTACCAACCTGAGATGTTTCCACAAATGAAGCGTAGAGAAATATACAGGTGTCTGTGGTGAAGGCAGGCGGGTAGTCAGCAAAAATGAAATTAGTGTTTCCGGCACTTTTACCATTGATTACATTGAGCTTAAAGCCAAGAACATCCTTTAGATTATCGTTGAGAATAACCTTTTCATTTGCAATTGGTAAACTAATTTAGATCTTATCCTCCTCCTTTTAATAGTTGAAATGAAAAGCTCCCTTTTTACGAGCGAGAATTCTTTTATTAATAGTACGACATAAATCATTCATACAGGTGAGTTCCTCATAGGGTAATTCAATATATGGATAATCCATCCAGTTGATTTTTTTAATTTGTTCTTGATCACTTGTTGGGGGCGGCGGCCAGTCATAGGGTCTAGTTTTTATTTCATATTTACGATCTTTTCTCAGGATGTCATAGGTATTTTTGAGAATACACTTGACGAGAACTAATTCATATGGTCTGATGTCGAATTTATGTCGGAGTTCAATGTTGTCCATTCACCCCTAGTTTCAGTCAATTCATTATAGAGTGCATAGGAAACAATGGCCATAAATTCCACATAGAAATCATTTGGCCTTGTCAATGTCTTCAGCACTGGTCCAAGAATTAAAATCCGAGTTGTATCCTAGCCAGCGAAAAAGCACCTATCTCTTGCCCATACGAGTATGACTCTTTAAGATCTTTTTTATTTGATAAATTTCGCTAGTCTTCCTAACTTTTTGCAGTTCATATTCATAAAAACCGCCGAGAATCTCATCATCTTTGGTGTCTCGCAATCGATATGTCGTGGTCTCGGTGGACACTTTAAAAAGTTCGGTGCTCCATAAATAATTCCCCTTTTCAAAAATATTGGTGGCTCTATTAATTCGAACAGTATCCCCAACATTGAATTTCTTCTTTTTTTCTCTTTTTCACCATTGGAATATTGCTTTAGGAAAGTATCAAATGTATTTTCACTATAGTGAACATCCGTTGGTGTAGAGTTGGACAGAGATCGATGTGGTTGTTTAATATAAATCAAAAAGATTTTATCAAAATAATTAATAAAATACCACGTATTTTTAAAAGTGCAATATATTTAAATTAAAAGACGAATCGTTTTTATTAATCGTTCAGCCAATGCAGCCTTTATCGGACTGTGACTATGATAAAGTGTTGTATTATATTTCAAAAGAACCTTTTGTACATGGGGATTAACAAATTCACTACCACGATCCGTTTGAATTTTTTCTATACGAATCCTGTTCAAGAATACTTTCAATGGCCTGTGCAACTTCAACACCTCTCTTTGACCGTAGTGGAATGGCATAGGCATAGCGACTAAAGATACTGATTGCCACTAGAATATATTTTTATGGTGCATTGTGACGCTGTTGAAGTGTGTCTAAAGTTAAAAGATCCATGTGTATTATATGCAGAGGGAAAAAAGCTTTAGTTTGTCTATAGTGTTTACTGCAAAGACTGTGATCACGTTGTAGTGTGTAACTCTCCTGATTCTATAGGGAATCCAGTTATTTTGTTGATGTGGTGGTGCTTGACACATCCTTATAAACTACTCTGGGAGACCATAAACTCCCCACTTCGCCAATAGTTTTATAGAAACCTCTCAAAACTTTATCCAGTTTGAGCGTAGAAACGTAGTGTATTGTCCACTCCCCTTTTACACACTGGAGGGCGAATCAATTCGTCTTCGCTTTTGACTAGCAGCCACAGGTGTTGTAAAATCAGTGACACTGCTAGTATCTTCAAATATTGAATCTTCTTCTTTTTTAAATGGTGTTGTTGGAGGACTATATTCTCTTAGTTTCTTTAGAATTTGCCTATTGCCAATAAGACTTTTGGGAAAGTTTGATACACACAGAAAGGTGTATAGATTATCGTCAAAGGATAAGAGTCCTTTACGATTCGTCACCATATCACAAATTAAATCAACTAGATTATAACTTTTTCCCTGAATTATAATTCGTTTCCCTGTGCTCTCGACTTGAACTTGATCGCCAGTTTCCATCATGAGATAAGATAATACTCTTTTACTCTGTTCTCGATAGGTCAGTGGCAATAGGTTTCCAATTTTCAATACAATCGAATTCAATTCCTTCTCCTTTGATGCTGCTGCAGAATCTTGAGGAGATGTTTCCTGTTTAGAGGGATCAGTGACAACAGTGGGTCTCTCACGATATGGTTTATGATTGTCCACACGTCGCAATGCATCTTAAAGTAAAAGCAGTTTTTTGTCATAGGCAATATTCTCGTCGTTAACGAAATTCCTTAGATTGTCTTCAAAATGTTCGACGGGCGAGAGAACAAGTTCAAATGGTGCCAATTTATATGGTTTTGCCATTCTCACTAGAGAAAACTGTTTACAAGTCCTGTAATTATCGGTAGCAAAAGTAAGAAAAAGCTACCGCCCGCCTGAAGGAGCCATGTTATTTTAAATTTTTTTCCCTTGTTTTTAAAATCCCATGCGCGTAAAGGGGACCGATGTTGCTTTGTATGTTGTCTAAAACCTTATGGCAGTTGAACATTGCCCTCAGTTAAATTTAAACAAAGTTCAGATATTAGATTAATGAAATCGTTGTCAACCCCATGTTTGAGTATAGCCTTCCTAAGTAATGGTTTTGAAGTGCTTAAAACGGAAAACAGATGCCGTTGTTCGTGTAGTTTCTTCAGTGTCATAATGGCGACTAATAGTCTTTTCTACTGTTCATTGGAAGATATACTGTAATTTCATTGTTGAAAATGTCGGTGACTACACGTAGATCCTCGGGCGCGCTCTGATTAAGATCCAGAAAAATGTAACCGTAGGGCTTGCTAGTCGCCTGAGTGTACGCTGACAGCAGAAATTTAGGAGCACCGGGGTATATCTGTTTATTGAGGGTTATAAGTGAGATAGAATCACGAACGACTTGATAGATAATATAAACGGTGCAATTCAAAGCAAGGATTTGCATATATTTGCTCTGATGAAACAGATTGTTTAGAACCAGAGTAATGGAAATGTGTTCAGGGTGGGAGCAAACGGTGAACAATTGTAGCAGATCTTACGAGACCTGTTCAATGGATTCAGCCAAATCATCAATAATCAACCATGAGTTCGATTCAATACTATTGAAAACATCAAGTCCCCGTATGAATTGTATTGGTATGGATGTGGCAACAGCTTTTATTTTATCATAGGACTCCTGCCAAATACTATAGCAATAGTAGATTTTATTCGGTTTTTCCAAAAACATTTTATCGCAATTTTAAATTATTCTAGTTAAAAGTGTTGTTTTCCCCGACATTGAGGGACCACACAGAAACGATCTGAAGGGAGTTTTAAATTGATACATGATGTTGACAACGGTCGGACTGCAAATAACTGTAAATCATATGTGCTCGACGAATAAGTAGTACTTTCCCCATAAATCTATATATTCAAAAACAACAAAAACAATATTTCGTGACAGCATTTATTTCGGCACTCCATGAAAACAAATATTTGCAGTCAACATGAACTTCACAATGATAAACATAATAACACCAGTTTGACAAGAGAAAATGAAATAATTTAGTGGTCAAAATGAAAACTCTATTTGTTCAACATTTACAATAATAACACTTTATGTACATTAAAAAACACTTTTTTGTCCATCAGCAGCCGATATTGTCGATATACACTTTTCTGTACAGCACTTTTCTGTACATCACTTTTGTCCATCTACAGCACTTTTTGTACAACACTTTTCTGTAAAAAAACACTTTCTGTACAACAATAAAAAATACACTTGGAACATGAACTAGCACAGTTGAACGTTATGAATTTAAAGGTGGGATCCCCCCCCCCCCCAGGGCCGCAGGGCCGAATGCCAGCCGGCCGCGGGCGGGACCCCCCCCCCCCCGGGGACCGCGGGGCCAAAGGCCGGCTGGCCGCGGGCGGGACCCCCCACCCCCCTGGCTGGCCGCGGGAAGGGACCCCCCCCCCCGGGAGCGGCGGTGGAAAAAGAAGAGTTGTCGTCCCTGCAGGTTATTGGTTGGGTTAGTGATGGTTAGTGCTGGGGTTAGATTAGCTGGTTAGGTTAATTTATGAAAGGTTGAGTGGTGGTGTAGGTTAGTTGGTTAGGTTAATTTATCCAAACCAAGTTGATTACGATAGTCAATGCATTCAACTTGGTCTGAAATACGGTAGTGACCGTGGGGCAGAACAGTCACACCATTTTCGAGCACATAGACCTTGTCAGATATACATGACATTGCATTTTTTTCTACTCTCACAGTATAATTTCTATACTGTAGAGAGCGAATTGCAAGCACTTGTGCTCTCGGCACTAGGCTACTTTCTACACAGTCTCTGTATACACTCATGTTGAAATTGCTCTTTACAAAGTGTGTAGGCACCCCTTTACACGCCTTCTTTTCTTCCCCACTATGAGTTTCAACGCACTAAACTTTGGGACCCGGGACCACCCCCCTGGATATCAAATCACTCCTCGTCTCTGATTTTAATTTTAATAGTTGGTTGGGAGCTTGACGTTTCACCAACTCGGGGTAGAGTGATGGATTCCAGTTGGTGAAATCCATCCGCGAGCTGATGTGCACCCCATTTTGCAAATCACCCAATAAATCCAATTCAGTCCCATTTACCTTTAACAGCAGAAAATCTGTATCACCATAGTAAAATTGAACCTCCCCCTCCCGTGGCCCGTGCACCTTGCACACATTGTAAAAGAATGACAGAATGAGCTTTTTTGAAATTTCTAGTACTGAACTACCGACTTCAATATTCTTGTTCAGTACTACATTTCGCTTTTTCCTGTGTAGAAGAACCTTGCCGGCCTCTATGCTCGTGAATGATGTAAAATTGGGGTCGGCAATAATTCGTGCACACTCTAGAGGGTTAGTCACGACTTCGCAGTGAGATCTGTTACGTACGCTCTCACACATTTTGTCAAACGCTGAATTTAGGATGAGCTTATACATTTCCTTCTCCACCTTTGAATTTGCCTTAGAGCGTTTATCGACAAAAGTATCGATAAACGTTTTCAAGTAGGGTCGCTGATTGAAATGCAGGACCCTGTGTATTTTGGTGATATTGAAACCATTGCTCACCATCCAGTGCAAAAGCACATGGTGAACAACGATATTCTACTTTGGGTCTAAATCAGCATTCAGTGTCTGTTTGGAGGGAGTCCTGTGCATCCCCATATCCTCCACCAATGAACGTTTGTAGGGGCTCAGAGAGTCCCTGCTCACGGGCTGATTGATACAGGGAAAGACAAAATCTTGGACTGAGTCGTGAAGCGCCAGCGGAATGTGACCGTCAACTTCAAAGAACCATCCTTGTGGCCCATTGTCCTCGACGGTGGTAATGTCGGGGAACTCACAAGGATTCTCAAGCCATTGATAGTTCCCACACGGCAGAGTAGTGAGACATTGCCGAGGGGTACAATGAGTTCATGTCCAAGAACACTGCATTTGACATTGCACCGGTGCTTTGTCCGCTCGGATCGGTTGATAAGACGCGGTCCCCATGAAAAACATACCCTCCCCTCATTGAACGCTCTACAAAAAGGTGCTGATCTACGTCGGTGATTTGGCCTATTTCCTCCCTACTAATTTTTAAAATCAAATCCATCACTTAATGGGGTGTGGAAAAATAATAGCCTATATCTAACCCGAACTCTGAATAGATTTGGTCTGTATTCTTACAGATTATATCCAACAGAGTTAGAACGTCACTGGCCAAGTACAGTCTACAATAATCCCACCCATTTTTACAATCCCCCTTGGACCACACCTTCTTGGCAAACTCATAGTCCTCAGCTGTGCATTCACTGTTGGTCAGTGAATTGTGAAAAGCTTCAATTGGAGGTAGTTTCTCCTCACTTAAGCGTGCGCCAGAACAGTAATAATCGTATGCGTATATACCTTTGCAGGTCAACAGGCCATACATTTCACTGTCTGGAAATTGCTGTTTAAGCAAGGGAAAGCTATCAAAATTGTCGCTTTTTTGCACTTGAATCAATTGACTCAATGCCTTGGGAAAAAAACTAAAAAAATCTAAAAACCTGATTTTATTCCAGTACATATGCTCATTATCCACTGCCTGCCATTTCAGTTCGAGAAGCAAAAACTTCTCGGCTGATTTGTGAATAATGTTATAGGTAAAAGAATTATTCACCCATGGACAATCTCCTCCCCCTCCCTCCCTATGCATACGTGCCAGGGCCGGTCAAATAAATTTTAAATCATCATTGGAATTATGAATAAAAACAGGGATAAAAAACTGCTGGCTAACATTTAAATTACACGATTGATGCGCAACCCCTCTAAAATTACTACCCCCGAGGATATTTCCTGCCACAAATGGTCATGATCTCTGACTTTCCCTCTCCCCCCTCTTTTCCCTTTAGTCCCCTTATCCCCCTCTGAAAACTCCCCCTTACAAACCCAACATATTTTTTGATTTTTAATCGCGAGACGATCCTCTGCAGACAGCACCATTGGATAATGCGTATTTCTCAAACAAGAAATAGCACCATTAGCCGTGCCAATCAGTTTAGTCAATGCCTTGACCATGCACTCGTTCTCATCCAATGTTTCAACTATTTCTAACAACCGCATGGTGTTAGAACTGTCTCTTTGCGCGTGAGCGTAGGAAACTGCACTGGCCTGATGTTCTTTGACTCCATTTGGAAATTGGGGATCGTTCACCTCCACCAACTTAGTTTCACAGTCCAAAGATATTTTGTCGCACTAGTGGAGGGTATTCTGAACCTTTTTGAAGCGTAGAATAGACCTATCCCCTGAAACCGTTTCCACTGTCTGGTATCCGTGTCGGCTACAGTACTTCATGTGAGCCCGTAGTCTTATATCACTACGGAATCGAGAGAGGCATGTTGGACCGTAGAAACATTCCCCCCTATGCTTACCTTTCCCTCGACCTCTCCTAATGTTGTTAATCGGATTAAAATGTCCAATTGTGTTCGGTTGACTAGGTGGTGTGTAAAGCAACCAAACCCAGTGTTTAACCAAATCAACTGACGGACTCCTTACGGGGAAGACCACCCCCTTCTTTTTAGAACGAACCCCATCTTCTAATTCTGTTTCGTATTGTACCACAGTAACGCCAATATTTAAGTGTGCATTAGCCCTTTCAAAAATGTCAATAGATCTTAGCGTTACTGGATATTTTCCTTCTAGGAAAGAGAAATCTGAAACTGGGAAATCGGACCCGTCCTTCCCTTGTACAGCTCAGTGATCTAAATTCTTCTTGGTAGCGTCATCTGCTAGAGGCTGAAAGGCTGATATCAGGAAAGCATACCTGAAACACTTTTGATCTGTTTCAAAACAGATCCGCTGGACACCACGACAACCTTCTAGATCTGGATTAATAATTTAAAATAGTATCCCTCTCAGACCTAGCCCCCCCCCTCTTAAAATAAAATATTTCTTAAATTTACCTATATTTATGCTTAAATTTTCAAGAAATAAAACTACTGAGACACTACCATTTTCATTCAAGTTCTCGAGATGCGTTATAATTTGATCCACCCAATCCATGAAAACACCCCCAAAATTTTCCAAATTCGAATAAACCAAACGCATTTCGGAATGTATAAAATGATAATACACTTCGCTTTTCCCCTCATTCAAATAAAAAACCTTTAAAACAATGGAGACCTTAATTGAATCCCTACCTCCCCACATTTGAGTCTGGTTCTCCAGACGTGCTCGAATTTTCTCTCCATATGCATGCACAATTTCTACAGGGTCAAAAACAAAATTTTCCCCCATAAGTGTATTAAAAGGATCCCCAAACGTTGCAGTGAATACAACTATATTATTTGAAATTATATTCGACACTTGAAAATCGGGGAAAGATGTACCCCCTCCCCCAAGTTGTTCAACAATATCTGGCGAATGCTTCACTTCAGTTTTTTGAAGTGGAGTCGTTAGGGTATAGGAGGCTGGAGGTGGAGGGTTCCCTGTAAAATAAACAAAAAGCTGCAAAGTATTCGGACTTAGCAAAGGTAAGTCCCCCTGTTAAACTGTGCTACTATCTAAATTAAAAAGAAAATCATCTAAAAACTCGTCAATATTAAAAGGTACTTCAATGCTATTGTCCCATATTAAATTGTTGGGGGACTCCAAGTGTGCCTCCTCTCCTTCTCCAAATGACGAGCAGGGGGGAGATGGCGAGTATGGAACCAGGACAATCTATAAATGAAAAAATAGCTTATTTTCAGTGTTCAAATCATCCCTGCTATAAAAATTTGTATTACTATTGCTTAATAACATTTGATTAATTCAACTAAAGGTTCCAAGTGAAGACACTCAAAGATATGAAATAGAAGGCGACACTTTGGTCGTTTATTTTCAGTGTTAAAATTTTTTTTTTTTTTTTTTTTTTTCGGCGCTCCCCCCCGTGTTCACCTAACCATTCCCCAAAGCCCTTACCGGACCACTCGTGGCGCGTCTTGGACCCATCGGTACCTCCCGGTCCCCACCGCGCCTCCCGTTCATTTACATAATGCCCCAAAAAGTTGAAATATTTCTAATTCCATACTGGTTTGGTAAACACAGGAGTTTAATTATGGATGTTAGATGAACGAATTTGAACTTCCAAATGTTGAGAATCATTAAGCCGCTTTCCCCCTCACTTCTTAGGCATTATACCAATATGTTTTGACATAAAGCTCTCTGCGTGAGGTTATAAATAATTTTGGCATCTCCTTTCCCCTGTTTTTTTTACATTAGTGGTTTCAGTCAATCAAGGTTTCAATGGCCTTTGCGTAATTCTGTGTTTTCTGAAATAGCGGATAACAAATTGTCTGCAAAATTAATATTAGGAAATTGGAGTTCTTCATTATATGCTGGAACTAAAAAAAACGCTATAGAAATATTCAGTTTAAATTAGAACGATAATATGTAACAGATGCGATAATTTTTCTAAAAATTAGGTGAAAAAGAGCAGTAAATATTTCAAAAGGTACATCAAATTATATGTGATAGTCAATTGTGAAAAATAGGGGATTTTGAGTTTCAAATGGTGAGCATTAATAGAAATTACCCATGAAAAATATTCGCTTATGAGATAGCGGCGAATCGATAGGGGGAATGCATAGAAAATAGCAAAGATTAGAAAAAGAGGAGCGGTTTCTTTTGACTAGCAAGCAAAAAATTTACATTATATTAAGATATCTCCGAGGGAGGGGGGAGCAGAGAAAACAATGGTTGGGGGGTGAGGGGTTAATATCCCGCTGCGATAAGTTTATATTGGGATTGAAAAAGAAAAAACATTGGAAAAAATAGAAAGGGGGGAAAAAATGCTTACATTTGAATATTCGGTCGGGGCTTGGGGGCCCTAAGGACCTGTTACGGTTTTTGGGTGGGGGGGGGGGGTGGCAGCGCTATGTTCTTGCGCGGCTGGGCCGGCTATTTCACGATCTTGCGTAGCTTCGGCATTGTAGTTATCCGTCCACTCTCTCTTTAACTTTCTGCCCGGCCTCATTGGGGCTGGCACTGATGGGGCTGCCTCACCCTCTCCGGCTTTCTTGGAAGGAGGGGGCACGCATTCTTCATAATTGACCTTAAAAAGAAGAGAAAAAATTAGTATCAAAATAATTTGCCCCTTTTTTTTTTACAGAAAGAAAGTTAGTACCCTCATCCATGTAATTTATCTCTTTTCAGTAAAGCAAAAAGTAAAAATTTTGCGAGAAATATATTTGGCTTAGAAATCAAACGTTTTTATTAGACAATCAATAGTATATAGCCTTAGGATAGGAATCATTGTTTATATTTTTACCATTTAGAAAAATATTAAATTTTCCGGTCTATAGGCTTTAAATTAGATCGTTAACCCATCGACCTGTAGGCCTATATTTTGCAAACATAGGTTAAAATGCTATTCAATTTATACATAATATTAGCTTCATGCAACTCCCAAAGACTTTTCTAGCCCTGCACTGTTTGTTTTCATTTTACACTGATGGCGGTAGAATTGAAGGCATTGCCCTCCCCCTTTACATAATTTACTTACAACGAAGCTGTTACAAGCAATGTATTTACCCCGCCTCCCGTTCCCCTCCTGGTCTAAATTTAGTTCTAAACTTAATTTGTAAATAATCTCTTTCACCGGCTCTCTGACAAATACAAGGTTACGAAACTACAAGCTTAATATACAGCAATCTCTTTTTGCTTGAAACTGTTTTAATTTGACAGCCAAAACAAAACCCTTTGACTAGCCCGATAGCGTGAACACACCGGAAAAAGGGTGACAGCTAATTATAGGCCTCACATTGGAGTCTTGTATCAAATCAGAGCGAGCTAATAACAACAGAGCTATGTATTTATCAGTTATATAAAATATTAAAATTTATAAAAGCAAAAATTTAATTAAAATATAATTTTTTCTTTTTGCTAGAATTCGGGATTGTAAAACATTGGTGGGGGGGGGTTAGGTTTTGAGGGTAAAAGAATATATTTTATGTTTTCCATTGATTATAATGATGTTTGTAAGGTTTGGGGGGGGATTTGGGGTAAAGGAATATATTTACGTTTTACCTGAATAGACTGGAGGATGTCCATGGAAAATTCGTTTGAAAATAAAAAATGTACTTACATTGCAAATTGAAGTTGACATGGCTTCTAATTCATCAAATTTATCCATTGTTGTTTCAATTGTATCACAATACTTTCCGATAATTGAATTACATTGCATGCCCGTTATATACGAAATCTCAAGGGTGAATTGTTATGTAACGGGGAAAACCATATGTAACAAGCCCTCTGATTGGTTGAGAAGGGGATGTAACTGACTCGCTGATTGGCTGAGAAGGAAACACATAATCTAACTGTTTCTGGGAAACTCATAACAGTGCCTAGAGCAACAACGACAAATACTGTTTCTGGATCATAACATTCACGATCGATTACGCAATCAAGTTCTCGGAAATTCACTTCCCTCTCGAGTCCTAGATCAATAACATTGTTTCCCGTTAGAATTCAATGCACATGTGCAACCTTCGCTCCGTAGTTATTACACATAGAAACATCAAATAAATCGACCTTGGAAAAAGAGGTCATTGACCGATTACGCAATCATTCTCCCTAGGGACTCTATGCCCTTATTTGGGGTGCAAAAAAGTTATAGGTGGCAGCAGGGGTGCCTCGTGGGGCTCAATAAGGCCCTTCTACTGATGATAACCCACTCAGAGCCCTCAGTTATACCCTGGGGGCATATAAGGTTTTTATAGAAAGTGTTGTCATAGAAACTTCAAAAAAGCTCATTAGATTGAAAATTGAAAGGGCTAGTGCCCATTTTAATAGTCGAAAGTGATTGGAGAGCAACTAATCCCCCTCTCACGCTCACCATTTCCCCAAACAGATCCAATTGAAATTTTGAGATAGGTATTTTCTTCAACGTAGTTGAAAGTTCTGAAAATTATGATTTTGAGGATGACAAACCCCCCAAACCCCTCGGGGCAAGGGTTGTCATTTATGCCCTTGGGGCATATAGCGTTTTTATAGAAAGCGTTTTCGTAGAGACTTCAAAAAGGGCTCCTTCGATTGGAAATTGAAAGGGCTAGTGCCCTTTTTAATAGTCGTAAGTGATTTGAGGACAACTAACCCCCCTCTCACGTCCAAGATTTCCCCAAACACATCCAATCAAAATTTTGAGGTAGGCATTTTGTTCAGCCTAGATGAAAGTTCTGGAAATTAGGTTTTTGAGGATGACACCCCCCGTCCCCCCCACCCACACACAGCCTTCAAGGCAATGGTTGTTAGGTATGCCCTGGGGTATATAAGGTTTTTCTTATAGAAAATGTTGTCGCAGAAACTTCAAAAAAGGCTCATTCAATTGGAAATTGAAAGGGCTAGTACCCTTTTCAATAGGCCAATCAAAACTTATTGGAGGGCAACTAACCTCTCTCTCACGCCCACCATATCTCCAAACACATCCAATAAAAATTTTGAGATAGCCATTGTGTTCAACGTAGCTGAAAAGTCCGGAAATTATGTCTTTAAGGATGACACTCACCCCACAGCCCTCAGCGCAAGGGTTGTAATTTATGGCCTATGGGGATATAAGGTTTCATAGAAAGTGTTGTCGTAGAAACTTCAAAAAGGGCTCATTCGATTGGAAATTGAAAGCGCTAGTGCCCTATTTAATATTCGAAAGTGATTGGAAGGCAACCAACGCCCCATTCAGTCTTTCATCAGAGTTCGTAGAAGATACAGGTACACCCGTGATAAATTTTCTTTAATATTACGTATATTGGAACCCATTCCGGTTCAAAAAAATGGCTAAGAGAGTATGCCAGGAATGCAGATTAAGAGTTACTATTAACTCTATTCATTGCAGTAACTGTTAATTTTACTTTCATGAACATTTCTTCGGTTTTGAACGTTCTAAGGGGTCAAAAAGTTGGCTTTGCCTAGATTGGGGGTGGGTATATTATTTTTTATCCGAGATAACCTCCAACCAAAACTCATCCCAACCCCAAATTTATCAGATTACGATGAAATCCTATGGCTGAGCCTTAGACCAAAAGTACTTCCCCGTCCTTTCAATTTAATTGTAACCACCGTCTTTTATCATTCCCCTAACCAAAGTATTGAGCAGAAATGCAAATTTATACAACAATTCCTAATAAGTGCTGACTTTGTGTTATCAAAGTATCCGAACGCTGGTATTTTCTTAGTTGGCGTTGCGAATGACCTGAGGATGGACTCTATCTGTACCTCTCTTAATATTAAACAACTGGTTAAAATATCTACAACAAAAGGTAACACCTCTCTGGATGCTATTTGTTCAAACATGAGCAACTATTACAGCCCCCTGCAAGCACTGCCACAACTAGGAGACAGTTAACACTGTTGTCTTCTTTTTTCTCCCTCTTCTGCCTTTGAACATTCCTTTACTACTTCCATTGGGGTTTGCCGTCCCCTCAGTGATACAGGTCTTTTTTCTTTTGGTTCATGGCTGACCAGTGAAAGTTGGTCAGACCTTTATAATTACAATAACCTTGTTGATAAAATTTTAATTTTTCAGAAAAAACTAATTGATTCTTCTCATTATGTTTCTCAGAAAAAAAATTCAGAAAATACTCCAGTGATAAACCTTAAATAAAAATCACATAAAAATGGTAATCCGCACAAAAATAAGCTTATTCAACAAGGGTAATTTAGCGGAAGCAAATAAATTAAGAAAGGAATTATACAGTCAAATTAGAAAAGCTGCCCGAGCCTACTATAAATATAAAATAAAAAACTTGTGCCATGATAAACCAAAGAATTTGTGCTCTGAAATGAAAAAACTTACCGGCAAGAGTCCAGAACAACTAAATTTTAATATAAATGACCCTCCGAAGACCACAGCTAATGACCTCAATAAGTTTCTGGCTTCTATTGTCCAGTGTCTCCCACCACTATCTGACGTATTTCCAGGTGTTCCTGATCCCTTTTCATTCCCCTATATTTCCCCACTTGATGTCGTAAAAAATAAATCGAAAAACTAAAACGATCAATCATTTGCCTCTTAGATATTCCTGTTTCTCTTATTAAAGCTTTCAGTGATTACCTTTCAAAGCTCCTATGCACCCTGTTTAATGAAATTACCGAATCTGGACAGTCCCTCAATATTGGAAACAAGGCTTTATTACCCCAATCAAAAAGAAAATGGGAAGCCTGGCTTTGATGGCATTCGTCCTATTACGCTCACCTCAATTTTTTCAAGATTTCTGAACATTTTCTCGCAGACTGGCTTAAGATGAAAGTCCCCCTCATTGATCTTAGACAGTTTGGTAATCTCAAATCCACATCAACCTCTTGTTACCGGATCCATCTTGTTGATAACATGGGTAAATTACTTAAAAAAACCTAACACTTGGCTTAATCTGATTTCTCCAAAAAGCTTGCGATTTGATTAACCACAATCTACTGATAGATAAACTTATAACGGAATTCCACATTGAAACTTTCCTGGTTAAGCTCGTTGCCTCTTTTCTCTCTAATAGATCTCAAGCAGTTAAATATCTAAATTGTTTCTCAGATCATTTCCCTATATTTAATGGCATTCCTCAGGGGACTTTTATAGGCCCTCTCCTTTTTTCTTATGATTAACACCCTTTCAACCCTTAATGACAATAGGTGGAAATTTGTCAATGACTTGACAGTTTTAGAGATATGTCATAAAAACATTTTTAGCAGCCCAATGGGCATACTCCAAGATATTGCCTATGAGGCCCCTTCCCTTGACATGGCAGTTAACCCTTCTAGATCAGCAATAGTCTCAGTAAGTTTCCTTAAATCCCCCCCCCTTTTTTTCTTATTTCTATTCCTCCTGAAACCTCTGTCACATCTCTTAAGTTCCTTGGTGTTACAATTTCTTCCAATTTGAAATGGGATGCGCATATAACTAGTATCCTACGACAAGCAAACTCCTCGCTTTCCCTCCTTAAACTGTTAAATAAATTTAGTTGCTCCAATCACTTTACTACAAGTATACATTTCTTTTGGGCGTCCCATATTAAAGTATGCTTGTCCTGCGTGGCACCATGGCCTCTCAAACGAAGCACCACAAAAGATTGAAAATGTCCAAAAGAGAGCTCTAAGAAATATTTTTAAAGAGGGCAAGGTACTATATTGGCATTTGTTAAATATTTCAAAACTAGAGACCTTCGAGCGAAGAAGAAATAATTTGTGCCTCCGTTTTGGTAAGTTGGCACTTCTGAACCCCAGTACTGCGAACCTTTTCCCTGAAGACCATGTGCCTGATAGAAAACGTCCTCCACGAACTGTGTCCCAGCCTATGCCCTCCTCATCTCCCATTCTTTGTACCATCTTGTGGTATAATAAATCTTTTATCCCTTTTTTTTACTGATATAATAAATAGTTGTTAATTTGTACATAAATATTATATTATCTCTTACAGTTAAAAGAAACAGCTCGTTTTTCTTTTTTGTTCCCTATCCCTTTTTTATTTTTGTTTTTAAAACATTTTTAATGTATATATTATTTATTTTTTTTAGTTTTATCAGTTTTTATCTTTTTAACTAGTTGCCATTTTGCAGTTTTTAATATAACTGACAAAGGAATGATATATTATTCCAATATTTTTGTTTTGTTTTTGCATTGTTTGCCAATTTTTAGTTATTATGCTTTTGTTATGATTTTCTTGTTTATTTGTTTTTTCACAGACTTCGAAATTCAAATTTGGCCCTTCAGGGCTTGTGGTACTAATTCCTCGAAATAAATATATCTCTTTTCATCTCTCTCTTCAAACACATCCAATCAAAATTTTGAGATAAGACATTTTGTTCAACGTAGTTGAAAGTTCTGGCTATTAGGTCTTTTCCAGCATTGTCGTAAAAGCTTCAAAGAGGACCCATTCTATTGGGAATAGAGAGGGCTAGTGCCCTTATTTACAGTCAAAAGTGATCGGAGGGCGAATGTTCGCCCCCTCCCATGCCCATCATTTCCCCAAACACTTCCGATCAACATTTTGGTATAGCAATATTATTGAACGTAGTTAAAAGGTCTGGAAATTATGTTTTTGAGAATGACAACCCCCCACAGCCCTCAGGGCTAAGGTTGTAAGTTATATCCTCGGGGCATATAATGTCATATAGAAAGTGTTGTCGTAAAAAATTCAAAAGGACTCTTTTGATTGGAAATTGAGAGGGCTATTGCCCTTTTTAATAGTCGAAAGTAATCAAAGGGAGAATCCCCCCCCCCCCCACGCCCATAGATTATTTAATTTTATTTTGCTCATTTTTTGTTTAATGGAGTTCTTTGCTTTTCTTTGAAAAACTTATTTTTGGGAAAAATTTTTTTTAATTAATTTCTGTTCGTTTTACATTGACACAGTCTTTTCAGGGAAAAAGAAAATAATTCTTTAAATCTTTTTGATTTTCTTAAGACTTTATAGTTTGGCCTGCCCTTTGTATGCTGGAGAAAAATTTTCAGCAATTTTGAACAACATACACGCTTTTAAAAATCTGGACACAAATAGTAGTGTTTAATTTAGTTTCATACCTCCTCTAATTGGAATTGGAAAACTCGAAATGGAAAACTTGATACCATTCGCCAAAAAATCTATTTACTTTCTTTGATAGCTTGGATGCACTTACGCTATTTTGATTTGGTTAAATTTTAAGAGCAGAAGTAGCCCTAAAACATAATAGCCTCAGTTGTTCTTAGGATACTGCTGAGATGTCTTATTGGAAATTAACATTAACACAGTGCATTTTGATTTAATCTTAAGGCAACATTAGTAGGAGGGGCCCAATTGATAATGGAAGAGATTTAATGTCCTTGGTAAAAGCCAGGAAGAGATTTAATGTCCTTGGTAAAAAGTCGGGAAATCACGAGGGGATTAAGAAACAATATGGCTACTCTACTTTAGTGGCAGAGATTAGTTAATATTCTTTCGAAACTTTAATAGTGCAATTAGTAACACCATGGATTTTTTCAGAAATTCCAATGAGATATAAAACAGTTTGAATATGTTTTACGTGGGAAATAGTTTCCTGGGAATTTTAAATGTGACAGCACAGGGACGCCAAAACAAAGGAATATTCAGAAATTAAGTTTAGGGGATTATTTGGACGAAACAAATTAATCAACATTTAGGGATTATTTGGGCGAAACCTTTTAATCGTCATTTTGGAGGATGATTTGGGGTGAAACTCTGTGGTCGTTATAATACACAAGTTCCATTTGAACGGTGTTTTAAGGTCCCCTACCCCAACCCCCAAGGGCCCCCCAACGTTTTTACCCCCCCCCCCCAACTTTTTTGCCCCCCCCCCTCATTTTTTTAAATACTTTTTTTGCGCGCTTGAGACACAGAAGGCCCCCCTCCCCCCAACTTTTTGCCCCCCCATTTTTTCTTAATACCTTTTTTGCACGCTTGAGACACAGAAGGACTCCCCTCCCCAAACTTTTTGCCCCCCACCCCCACATTTTTTAAAATATTTTTTTTGCGGGCTTGATACACAGAAGCCATCCCCCCTCAACCCAACTTTTTGGCTCCCCCCCCACCCCCGAATATATCATTTCAGATCAAGTTCTCTTCGTAATATTCCTCCTAAACTTATTTTATAAGTTGAAGTAATCATCTTTTCACTCCCAACAATACTTTACGACTTTTTGCGTACCCCAACACCAAGCAATACTTTTCAAAAGGTTTTATTATATTATTTCAGAACAAGTTCTTTTCTTAATCTTCCTCCTAAACCGATTTTACAAGTTGAAGTACTCATCCTTTTCAGTATGAAAATACATCAAAAATGCAATTTTTTTGACAAAATTGATTCTACTTTAAAAATTATTTTATTTTTAATTACAAAAGTGACTAGATGTAGCAATTTACTTTAAAATGAGCTATTATACAGCTCTCTATGATTTTCCAGTGCCCAGCTAGCTGAGGACAAAGAAAAAGCAGAAAGAAAAAAAAATATCCCGTTTGTGGATCATGACGTGGTTAAAGTCAATTTTCTTGATTTTCAAGCCAATATATTTTCTTTGTTATTCAAGCCAAAGAACGGTAAGTTTTCTATATAGAAGTTTTGGACAAGCCGGTTCTAATGGTAAATTTTTTGTTTTGATCTTAATCTTTTTTCAGGAATTATGGGCTACTTTAGCATTTACTATGGGGCGTGATCGTCTCTTACTAGGTTGCTAGCTACCGCTGCGACTTGGATCTAGTTTGAATTAAAAAATTAATATTATTGCTCAGAGACCATAAATATTTTTTCAGTTTGCATAATAAAATTAGCGATTCTGTATTGATGTAATTATAGCTAACATTGTAATATCGCATTTACTTTTACGCCATCTATGGTTACAAACAGGAAAAAGCCTACAGCTTTTTCTTTTTTTAAATAGTAAAAGACGACCCTTAGACAATCTAGTGGCTAACTAAGTCTAATGTATGCAATGGTATGTGATTCCAATGATCGTCTTTATAAAAAAGAAAACTCATTTAAACATTTTTAGGAATGTATCTAGTTTCTTTTCATAAAGTGAAATTGTTACTAAAATATCCTAATATTTTTGCAGTTTACAAAGTTTTGCAGTTTTTTTTAAACCTGTTGCCTTATCATAACATAAATACTGTAATCTTAACTATAGTTAAGTTGCCTATGCAGGTTAGTATAAGCAAGAGTTAGTTCATCATTATAATGACGTCATATACACCATAGACCTCTTTTTCTTTTCCCTGTTGCATCAGTTACTATGAGATAGACTTTGGTCCTTACTGTAAATTTCATGACGTTATCAGAAACAACAATATAATTTCGTGTTTTTCTATTCACGTCATAGCTCTAATATAAAGCTATGACGACATTCATTATTTATCTAGTAGGGTTTCAGACAAGGTAGTTCTAATGATGTGCTTTTGTTTTGATCTTACTCTATTTTTAGGAGTTTTGTTATATTTCTTAGCATGGGACTGATCGTCTCTTACTAGGTTGCTAGCTACTGCTGCAACCCAAATTCACATATATATTTATTTATGAGAGGCAGCCTGGCCGAGTGGTCCAAGGCACTGGTGTTAACCACCAGTCTCTTCGGAGGCGTGGGTTCAAATCTTACCACTGGTATACGATTATGTTTGAAAGACTGCAGTGTGAAAAGACATTAAAAATGCAGTTTTTGTTGGAAAAATTTATTCTTTTTTAGAAATAATTTATTTTAGTTACTATAGATTTTTAACCTAATTAATTTCCTTTAAAATGAGCTATTGAACAACCCTCTACGATGTTCCAGTGCCAAGCTATCTGTGGAAAAGAAAAAAAAAGAAAAAAGAAAAAAATATCCCGTTAGGGGAGAATAACGTGGTTAAAGTCAATTTTCTTGATTTTCAAGCCAATATATTTCCCTTGCTGTTCAAGCCAAGGGACAGAAAGTTTCCTATACAGGGGTTTCGGACAAGGTGGTTCTAATGGTGTACTTTTTGTTTTGATCTGACTCCTTTGTTAGGAACTATGGGTTTTTATATTTCTTAACATTAGACGTGATCGTCTCTTACTAGGTTGCTAGCTACCGCTGCAACCCGGAAAATAAGTCTAATATGTCCCATGGTTTGTTCTTTATTAGGTTTATGATACCGATTAAAATTACATAATCCCCATTTATTTTTCAGTTAACATTGGCTATATGTCGTTCTTTACTATAAATAATGTACAAAAATCAAATATCTTTGAAAAGACTGCAGTATGAAAAGACATCAAAAATCCAGTTATTAGTGGAAAAATTTATTCTCTTTTAGAAATGAGAAGCCAAAGGACGGTAGATTTGCTTTATAGAAGTTTTGGACAAGGCGGTTCTAAGAGTGTTCTTTTTGTTTTGATCTGAATCTTTTTTCGGGATTTATGAGTTACATTAGTTTTTACTATGGGGCGTGATCGTCTCTTACTAGGTTGCTAGCTACCGCTGCAACCCGGATAACTTTGAACTGAGATGAAAACAATTTTGGTTCCAGGAGACAAAAAGCAAAACTAATTTTTAAATTTTCATGTATTTTTGTAGTTTCAATTAAAAAATTACTATGACTGGTTAAACATTATAAATATTTGCAGTTTACATAATAACTTTAGCGATTAAGCCAAAAAAGAAAATTTTGGTTCCAGGAGACAAAAAACTAAATTAATTAAAAAATTGTCAGGTATTGTTCTAGTTTAAATTAAAAAATTAGTATTATTGGTTACACATCATAAATATTTTTGTAGTTTACATAATAACTTTAGAGATTCTGAACTAAAAACTAAAAAAATTTTTTTTTTAATATTTCTCATTGGAAATATAGGACACCAATACAGAGATACGTACTTTACGAGTTAAGGCAAAATGTTTTAACTAAGATGATATAAAATTAATGGCGTAAAAAATGGCGCAGCGAGTCAATTGAAGCAAAAGGAAAACCAAACTAATTTTTAAATTCTTAGGTTTTTTTTCTGGTTTGAATTAATAAATGAAAATTGTTGTTCAGACACCATAAATATTTTTACAACCCGGAAAATAGGAAAAGGCCTATGGCTTTTTCTTAATTGGAATAGGAAGAGACGACCTGGCTACAACCTACGATTATGACATCATTGATCAATCTTTAATATTAATTATAACCTTGTTTTAGTTACTATGAGCTGGAAGTTTGTTCTTTACTGTAATTTTTACTGTAAATACAAACAGGAAAAAGCCTACGACTTTTTCTTCTTTTTAAAAAAATAGTAAGAGACGAAACTCAAACAATTAAGTAGCTAACTAAGTCCAATGTATGGAATGGTTTGTTATTTCAGTGATCTTCTTTTAATGTAATCATTATAAACAGGAAAAAGCCTACGGCTTTTTCTTCTTTGAAATAGTAAGAGACGAACCTCAAGCAATCAAGTAGCTAACTTAGTCCAATGTATGCAGTGGTATGTTATTCCAATGATCGTCTTTTAATGTAAAAATCTTTTCCGCTGATATACGATTATGATTTATGTACAAAAATCATATATCTTTGAAAAGACTGCAGTATGAAAAGACATCAAAAATGCAGTTTTCATTGGAAAAATTTATTCTCTCTTAGAAATAATTTATTTTAGTTAAAAAAGATTTTTAACCCAGTGAATTTCCTTTAAAATGAGCCATTGAACAACTCTCTACGATGTTCCAGTGCCAAGTTATCTGTGGAAAAGAAAGAAGAAAGAAAAAAGATGCCTTTTAGGCAGATTGCTGTAGCAGCTGCCACTTTTCTTGATTTTCAGGCCAAAATATTTCCCTTGCTGTTCAAGCAAAATGACAAAAAGTTTCCTATGCAGGGGTTTCAGACATGGCGGTTCTAATGGTGTACTTTTGTTTTGATCTGACTTTTTTTTTAGAAGTTATGGGTTTTTATATTTTTTAACATTGGACGTGATCTTCTCTTACTAGGTTGCTAGCTACGGCTGCAACCCGGAAAACAGGAAAAAGCCTATGGCTTTTTCTTAATTGGAATAGGAAGAGACGACCTGGCTACAACCTACGATTATGACATCATTGATCAATCTTTAATATTAATTATAACCTTGTTTTAGTTACTATGAGCTGGAAGTTTGTTCTTTACTGTAATTTTTACTGTAAATACAAACCGGAAAAAGCCTACGGCTTTTTCTTCTTTTAAAAAAAAATAGTAAGAGACGAAACTCAAACAATTAAGTAGCTAACTAAGTCCAATGTATGGAATGGTTTGTTATTTCAGTGATATTCTTTTAATGTAATCATTATGAACAGGAAAAAGCCTACGGCTTTTTCTTCTTTGAAATAGTAAGAGACGAACCTCAAGCAATCAAGTAGCCAACTTAGTCCAATGTATGCAGTGGTATGTTATTCCAATGATCGTCTTTTAATGTAAAAATCTTACCGCTGGTATACGATTATGATTTATGTACAAAAATCATATATCTTTGAAAAGACTGCAGTATGAAAAGACATCAAAAATGCAGTTTTCAGTGGAAAAATTTCATCCTCTTTTAGAAAAAATTTGTTTTAGTTACATAAGATTTTTAACCGAATTAGTTTCCTTTAAAATGAGCCATTTAACAACTCTCTACGATGTTCCAGTGCCAAGCTATCTGCGGAAAAGAAGAAAAGAAAAAAGAAAAAAAAATTTCCCGTTTAGGCAGAATGTTGTAGTAGCTGCCACTTTTCTTGATTTTCAAGCCAATATATTTCCCTTGCTGTTCAAGCCAAGGGACAGACAGTTTCCTATACAGGGGTTTCGGACAAGGCGGTTCTAATGGTGTACATTTTGTTATGATCTGACTCCTTTTTTAGGAGTTATGGGTTTTTATATTTCTTAACATTGGACGTAATCGTCTCTTACTAGGTTGCTAGCTACCGCTGCAACCCGGAAAAAATTGATTCTATTAAAAAAAAAATTAATTAAAAATGGCACTGGATCTAAAGATTTCCTTTAAAATGAGCCATAGAACAACTCTCTACGATGTTCCAGTGCCAAGTTATCTGTGGAAAAGAAAGAAGAAAGAAAAAAGATGCCTTTTAGGCAGATTGCTGTAGTAGCTGCCACTTTTCTTGATTTTCAAGCCAATATATTTCCCTTGCTGTTCAAGCAAAATGACAAAAAGTTTCTTATGCAGGGGTTTCAGACATGGCGGTTCTAATGGTGTACTTTTGTTTTGATCTGACTTTTTTTTTAGAAGTTATGGGTTTTTATATTTTTTAACATTGGACGTGATCGTCTCTTACTAGGTTGCTAGGTACCGCTGCAACCCGGATGAAGTTTTGCCAGAGCATTTCTAGCCGACTTTTCAACAGCATCCGCTCTTTCAAGGAGAATTTTAATCTGTAATTTTAAATACTTTTCGTGATCCTGGTAAAACATCTTACTAGGGTGATAGCTACTGCTACCACCCGGATTAGTATAGGCAAATGTTCGCTCTTTATTATATTTTTGACAAACTGATTCTACTTAACAACTATTTTATTTTAATTACACAAGTGACTAGATGTAGCAATTCCCTTTAAAATGAGCCATTATACAGCTCTCTATGATTTTCCAGTGCTGAAGTAGCTGAGGAGTAAAAAAAAATCGGAAAGAAAAAAAGATGCCGTTTGTGGAGAATATCGCGGCTAAAGTCAATTTTCTTGATTTTCAAGCCAATATATTTTCTTTGTTATTGAAGCCAAAGGACGGTAAGTTTGCTGTATAGAAGTTTTGGACAAGGTGGTTCTAATAGTGTATTTTTTGTTTTGATCTGATATTTTTTCAGGAGTTATGGGTTACATTAGTTTTTAGTGTGGGGCGTGATCGTCTCTTACAAGGTTGCCAGCTACCGCTGCAACCCGGATACAGTTCGTTATCACAAAATGTTTGCTTTGATGTATCTATTGGTATCAAAATTTCGTCTTTAGAGTTTCGGTTACTATTGAGACAAGTAGCTATTATTACTATAGAGTTCATTACCATGAACTGTTTGATTTCTTCAAAATTCAAATATCTTTGAAAAGACCGCAGTATGAAAAATACATCAAAACTGCAGTTTTTTTGACAAATTGATTATACTTAAAAACTATTTTATTTGTAATTACAAAAGTGACTAGATGTAGCAATTTTCTTTAAAATGAGCCATTATACAGCCCTTTATGATTTTTCAGTGCCCAGCTAGCTGAGGAGGAAGAAATAGCGGAAAGAAAAAAAGATGCCGTTTGTGGCGGATATCGTGGTTAAAGTCAATTTTCTTGATTTTCAAGCCAATATATTTTCTTTGTTATTCAAGCCAAAGGACGGTAGATTTGCTTTATAGAAGTTTTGGACAAGGCGGTTCTAAGAGTGTTCTTTTTGTTTTGATCTGAATCTTTTTTCGGGATTTATGAGTTACATTAGTTTTTACTATGGGGCGTGATCGTCTCTTACTAGGTTGCTAGCTACCGCTGCAACCCGGATATCTTTGAACTGAGATGAAAACAATTTTGGTTCCAGGAGACAAAAAGCAAAACTAATTTTAAAATTTTCATGTATTTTTGTAGTTTCAATTAAAAAATTACTATGACTGGTTAAACATTATAAATATTTGCAGTTTACATAATAACTTTAGCGATTAAGCCAAAAAAGAAAATTTTGGTTCCAGGAGACAAAAAACTAAATTAATTAAAAAATTGTCAGGTATTGTTCTAGTTTAAATTAAAAAATTAGTATTATTGGTTAGACATTATAAATATTTTTGCAGTTTACATAATAACTTTAGAGATTCTGAACTAAAAACTAAAAAAATTTTTTTTTTAATATTTCTCATTGGAAATATAGGACACCAATACAGAGATACGTACTTTACGAGTTAAGGCAAAATGTTTTAACTAAGATGATATAAAATTAATGGCGTAAAAAATGGCGAAGCGAGTCAATTGAAGCAAAAGGAAAACCAAACTAATTTTTAAATTCTTAGGTTTTTTTTCTGGTTTGAATTAATAAATGAAAATTGTTGTTCAGACACCATAAATATTTTGCACTTTGCAGCTAAATAAAATTATTTTATTTAAAATTTTCAGGGATTATTCTAGTTTCAGTTGACAAATAAGATTTGTTTTAAAGGAATCGAGCAGCTAACTAAGTCCAATATATGCAATGGTATGTTCTTCGAATGATCTCTTTTCATTAGGCTCCTAGCTACCGCTGCAACCCGGAACTATTAAAAAAATATTTTATACTTAATTACAGAAGGAACTAAATGTAGCAAGTTTTACTTACGAGACGAGTCGCTCTTACTATACCATATACAGTTCGTTATCACGAACCGTTTGCTTTGATGTATCTATTGGTATCAAAATTTTGTTCCTTAGAGTTTCGGTTACTATTGAGACAAGTAGCTATTATTACTACATAGTTCATTACCATGAACTGTTTGATTGCTTAAAAATTCAAATATCTTTGAAAAGACTGCAGTATGAAAATACATCAAAAATGCTGTTTTTTGACAAAATTGATTCTACTTTAAAAACTATTTTATTTTTAATTACAAAAGGCACTAGATGTAGCAATAGGACGGTAAGTTAGCTTTATAGAAGTTTTCGACAAGGCGGTTCTAATAGTGTACTTCTTGTTTTGATCTGAATCTTTTTTCACGAGTTATGGGTTACTTTAGTTTTTACTATGGGGCGTGATCGTCTCTTACTACGTTGCTAGCTACCGCTGCAACCCGGATGTATTCACTATAATTATTAAAAACAGAAAAAAGTCTACGGCCTTTTCTTCTTTGAAATAGTAAGAGACTAACCTCAAACAATCAATTAGCTAACTAAATCCAATGTATGCAATAGTTTGGTATTCCAATGATTGTCTTTTAATATATTTTTCGACCCGTCTGATGGTTCATCTCGCTGGAGGTTTCGAGAGTCGACATAGAGCTGTTACCGTTACGCCTCATTGAAGCTCTGTTGATGACGATATCTCGTCTTGCCATGAGGAGACAGAGACTCGGATATTATACCACACGGCAGTTGCCGCAAGACGAAAGAGCACACTTGTGATAATACAAGCCAACAATACTGATATCGTCTTACTAGCTGCATACTATTTCCAGTATATTGCTAGTCACAGCCTCAAGCAGCTCTGGGTTAAGTTTCCGTGCTACTGCATACCTATGCATACGGCAGCACAAAAGTAGAAGGGCCTTATTGACTCCGATCACGCACCCCTGCTGCCACCTACAACTTTTTTTGCACTCCATATAAGGGCAAAGCCTCCCTAGGGAGAATGATTGTGTAATGGGGTCAATGACCTCTTTTTCCAAGGTCGATTTATTTGATGTTTCTATGTGTAATAGCTCCGGGACGAAGGTTGCACATGCGCATTGAATTCTAACGGGAACAATGTTATTGATCTAGGACTCGAGGGGGAAGTGAATTTCTGAGAAATTGATTGCGTAATCGAAGTGTGTCAACAACAACAACATCGACCTTGACATTCGCTGAGAGCGTTCACTTACAACAACAAAAACCCGGAATTTGGAACACCTGTGCTGTCGACCTCAATTCACCTATCGTGAATCAATAATTCCCCTTAGAAACAACAAATTAATTTCCCTTTCTTGACAGATCAATCAATCAATGACATCATCTGTCAGACTTTAAAAATTTCCGCCTAGAAACATTTCTCCAGGAATAGATTCAAGTCATTAATGTCTTCGCCTCGGAAACAACTCTTTTGGTCGAACTCCAAAGGAATAACCAAAGGCCATGGAAACAATTAGGCAAGAAACATCTTAGCGATGAATTGTTTTAGCGCGCGAAAAGGTTTCATATTAATTTGAAATGCGTTAGCGCAGAGATGACAATAACAAAGGAAAACGCTGAATTTACGTTTAGGGATTATTTGGGCGAAACCGTTTTAGACAGGTTATGGAACTATTTCGGCGAAACGGTTAGAGACATTTTAAAAGAAGATTATTGAAGAGATTTTAGAAGAGAATTTAAAGGTGAAACAGTGTTGTGAGGTCCTCTAACCCAACTCCAAAGGGTTCCAATCCTCCTACCCCAACCCCGAAGGAAGCCCCCGGTCCTCAAAGCCCCCCAAGCTCCCCAAGGCCCAACGGGGTCCCAAAAGCCCACCCAGACCCCCAAAGGCCATCCCCAGGCCTCAAATGTCCCCCAGGCTCCCAACTGTTCCCCCGGACCCCCAAAGGCCATCCCTGTGCTCCAAAGGGCCACCGGCGCCCCCCAAAGGCCCACCCCCGGCCCCCAAAGGTCCACCGGGTTCCCAAAGGACCAATCGGTCCTCAAGTGCCCCCCAGACCCCCAAAGGCCCTCCCTGTGCCCCAAAGGCCCTCCACCGGGCCCCCCATGTGCCCCCGGCCCCCAACTGGCCCCCGGACCCCCAAAGGCCCACCCCCGGCCCTCAAAGGTCCACCGGGCTCCCAAAGGACCAATCGGTCCTCAAGTGCCCCCCAGACCCCCAAAGGCCCTCCCTGTGCCCCAAAGGCCCTCCACCGGTCCCCAAATGTCCCCCACGCCCCCCAAGGCCCTCCCGGCGCCCCCACAGGCCCCCCGGACCCCCAAAGGCCCGCCACCGGCCCCCAACTGCCCCAAAGGCCCACCCCTGGTCCTCAAAGGTCCCCCGGGCTCCCAAAGGATCAACGGGGTCCCAAAGGCCCTCCACCGGTCCTCAAAGCCCCCCAAGCTCCCCAAAGGGCCACCGGGGCCCCCAAAGGCCCCCCCAGACCCCCAAAGGCCAACGCCGGGCCCCCTCAAAGGCCCATCGAGCGCCAACGGACCAACCGGCTCCCGAAGGCCCACCACCCGTCCCCCAAAGTCCCCCACGCACCCCAAGGCCCTCCCGGTGCCCAAAGGCCCTCCCTGTGCCCCAAAGGCCCACCCCCCGCCCCCAAAGGCACACCCCAGACCCCCAACGGCCATCACCGGGCCCCCCAAAGGCCCATTGAGTTCCCAAAAGACCAACTGGGTCCCAAAGGCCCTCCACCGGTCCCCAAATGTCCCCAGGCTCCCAACTGGCCCCCCGGTCCCCCAAAGGCCCTCCCCC